>NW_006239105.1:807211-831830 GCF_000226075.1 Solanum tuberosum
TTTTGAGCCTTTAATTAGTCAAGAAATTCGTTTAGGGTTTTATTAGAGGTAAAAGACAAAAACGACCCTTTTTAATGTTTTCCCGTTGGCTAATTCGTCATTGCATTGTATCAGGTAACTAAAATGGTCATAACTTTTTACTCGAAAGTCAGATTGAAGTGAAATTGGTGGCATTGGAAAGAAGATTCAATACCTTTAATTTGATAGGTTATGGGCCACGTAACTCTTTATATTCTAAGGTATATGGTCGTTTAAACTTGACCCAAGTAAAATCTTACATCAAAACGTAATCGGTAAGAAAACTTTCAATGCAACTTTTTGCTAGGAGTTTTTAGTGACCTTAATTGATATCCAAAATCATTCCCACACTAAATAATTTACCTTAACACATATGGAAAATTTAAGAATCACCTGATATGACCCTACAAGTAAATGAAGAATAGTTCAGGTTTTAACTTAGAAATTTTTGGGGTGTTACATGAGCACTTCTTCCCGTGTACAACCCACCTATATGACTGATGAGCCTTCTCTAATTTTTCACTCTTCATTATTTCTATTATAAATTCATCTTTTCCTTCATATCTGTGATTAGTTATGAGAGTATTTTGCCAAAGCTTTTTGTATCCCAAGAAAACAAAATCATGACTTTCTCATATAAAATCTTTAGTGGATTAGCTTAAGGTCACTTTTCCATTAATTACGTGGAAGACATTCATTCATATGAGAACTATACTTTCCAAACTTTTTACTCCTCATACGATCTGATAATTATAATACATTTCCTTAAGATATATAGTTAAGACATGATTTTTAAAATTCTCGACACCTTGATAAAAATGAGTCATCTTTTTCACTAATATCCATTTAATTATTAATTTTGATGAAAATTTCTTCAAAATACAAGATCTTTCAAATCTAAAGATAATGTTTGACTCATATTTTCTACGGAAAGTTCCTCAAGACGCGTGTTCGTCAAATTCAAACCTGACATTTCTTCTCCTAAAGCTATTGCTCAATGGCTTCGGGTTCATATCTCTTTCGGGCACTATTAATACAATCTGCATATGTATATCAGATGATAGATGAGTTGCATGTACATTAATAGCATGAAATCTGAAAAATTGAAGAGCAAATTAAATTCAGAAGCACAATAAAAGGAGGTTAATAATACACCGTAGAATTTGACAATAAAAAAATCAAGGTGTCAAGTGCAAGATAAATTTTGAAGCAAAAAGCCAGTTAACAACCAAGTGACACCAAAACAAACGATTTACAGAGGTGAATGCTTTAGGTGCAAGTATTTATTGTGAAGAGATAATGATGCTAGCATCACCTCTTTAAAATATGCAATAATCACAAATTACGATTAAGCCATTGTATCTCACAAAAAGTGAACTGAAAGTACTTGTTCTACAATAACTTAGTTGTCAGAAATTCAGAGATAAAAAATCTGAACGTTCCACCAACATATTCTTAGAGAAATCATATTTACATTATATACACATTCGGAGAGAACCATGCAACGAAACATATATATATATATATATATATATATATATATATATATATATATATATATATATATATATATATATATATATATATATATATATATATATATATATATATATATATATATATATATATATATATATATATATATATATTTTTGTTATAAAAAAAAATTGCTCCAGATCACTCTTTCAATCTCAAGGAAACAAAGATCGGTCTTTGTTCACAAACTAAGAGTCTCCTTAGAGAGTGTTGATTGATTTGTGTAAGAAACTCACTTCTCTGTTTCTTTACTGATCGCTTGTTTTTCTGTTTCTCACGTTTTTCCTCTCCTCTCTTTTTACGTTTCACATCTCTTAAAAGTTACTCCCATTAGGAGTCTTTTAAGGAGAGGTTGAACAGTTACAGTGTAACTGTTTCTGCCTTATCCTTTTAAAAGAATTATCCAATTAATTAATTAATTAAATTGGATAAGGCATGATAGATTGGGTCAGGTCGGTCCACATGGGAGACCCATGACCCAAAACTTACATCTCCCACTTCGCATATGGTGGACAAGACCCAAGCCAACACAACATCAATCAGACACACAATTCATACGACAAATAGTTCGTGCGACTTGTGAGCATGAAGAGTTTACCTTTAAGGTTTTACAAGCCCTATATAGGAATCCAATCACATGTGGAAAGAATTCATTACTATTTTAAGGACACTATTACTCACAATACGCCAGACGTCATTCACTACTTCAGTAGTTACTTATTCGATCCCTCAACCTCTTATAGAGGTGAACTCGAGTTCATGTTTTAACTTGATACACACAATTACACTAGAGTGTAATAGTCAGCTTATGTATACAAGTTGAATTGTTCATTTCAATCATCTTCCCTTTCTACTCGAATCTATCTGTTCCATATCAACTACTTTTCTAGACATGTACTGCATTGCCGAATCACTCATGGCTATTAGTAACATGCTAAAGTAGCAACACCGATTGAAACTTTAAGAAACAGTAAAAGGTCAAAGGGTATTTCATTGAAAAGCCATTTTAACCTTTCGGGGTCTCACACAATGAAGAAGCAAGGAACCATTCTTTCATTGAGCCATTGATCGATTGACACACGTGGTATGAAACACGTGCTACGATGTTTACACCTTATATTGGTGTATGTGTCTCATTCTTTCGATTATTCAACATCGTACAGACCTTGGTCTAAACACCTCCAGATGTTAAACCCTAGTTTCTCTCTTCAATGATCCTTAAACTCATTTTCTTGAGAAACTTTTGTCTGGATCATAAAACAAGTCATAATATGGTGGTAAAACTCATCCCTTCACGTTCCCCGACGTAAGAGGCGATTGCTCGTGTGAGAGAGCCAATCTCGCGACTTGTTCGACACACTTTATTTCGTAAAAATTATCACATGCATATGATATTTGAATATAAATACAATAGTATTATATAGAAGAGAATATTATAACAATCAAGTTACAATACTGAAATATCATCATATTCTATGCAAACCTAGAGCCTTAACATGTTTTTCAAACATGTCTCAAGAAATGGCCTTCGTAAAAGGATCGGCTATCATTTCACGTGTATGAATGTATTGCAAAGTTATTTCTCCACTTGCCACTACGTCTCTCACAAAGTTATACTTGATGTGAATGTGTTTGGTGTTGCTATGATATTTAGGATCCGTCGTATATGCGATAGCCTCTTGACTATCACAATATAAAATCAAGAGACCCTTAAAGTCCTTTACAAAATTCAAATGCTCAAAGAATATCTTTAACCAAACAACTTCTTGTACTACAGATGCATAAGCCACGAATTCAGAATTACATGGTTGAAACAGTTGTGCAAGTTTGCTTCTTACTTTTACATGAAATGACACCATCATTTAGTAAGAAAGCATAGCCGAATGTTGATTTTCTATCATTCCGGTCACCAGCCCAATCAAAATCTATATTACCTCTTATGAACAAATCAGATCCACTATAACAAAGTGTATGATCTGCAGTTCCCTTCAAGTAATGGAATATTCTCTTTATTGCTTTCCAATGATCTCTTCCAGGATTGGATTGATATCTGCTAACTAGACTCACAACATAACAAATGTCGAGGTGAGTACACCCCATAGCATACATCAAACTACCGACAACACTAGAATAAGGAACTCGAGAAATGTCTTCCTTTTCTTTTTCAGTCTTTGGATACATTTCAAGGATTAAAGTTTCACCCCTTGCTACATGAGTATCCATGGATTTGCAACTATTCATTCAAAAATGTTACAATATTTTCTTTATATAAGTTTCTTGAGATAAACTCAAAAATTTCTTGGAACGATTTCTTTGGATCTTAACACCCAATATATAGTCTGCTTCACCCATATCTTTCATATCAAATTTTTGAAAGCCATGACTTGAAAGTTTTCACATATTCCAAATTATTTTCAGCTAATAAAATATCATCTACGTAAAGCGAAGGAATTGCAAAATTTACATTGAAAATTTTCACATAAATGCAATGGTCTTCATCGATCATGGTGAAATCAAATGACATCACCTCCATATGAAATCTCAGGTACCACTGCCTTGAAGATTGCTTTAGGCCATAAATTGATCTTTTCAATTTACAAACCTTCTTTTCTTGACCTTTAACAATGAAACCCACTGGTTGTTTGATGAGTCCACGATTTAGACTCATTTAGGGCTTTATTTGGATAGATTTAGTGTCCTCAAATACTTATTTTGTGCCAATAACTGATATAAAATCCTTGATTTCCAGGTATTTGGATTGAGGAACAAAGCATGGACACTAATTTGAAAAATGGAACAAAGAGACCTGAAAAAATGAAGAAATGAAGGCATGGCGATCGCCAAGTCCCTTTGGCGATTCGCCGATTCGCCACCATCTTGCCTAAAGTTTCAGTGTGCCAAGCCCTAACGGAGAAAATTAATTTGGCGAGAGAAAAGAGTAGTCGACGTGTCACCGAGTGGTTCTGTGATGAAGTGTTGGATCACCCAAAGTTACAAAACTTGAGGATGCTGAAGACCAAAGTAAAAAGGCGATGGAACTGACCAAACGGCGGATCGCTAAGTCGATCGGTGAGCTTGCCTTACTACGCTGAATGGCCCTTCGCAACATATTTTTGGTGACTATAAATACATTTTCAAACATTAATCTTAATGGCTTTCTATCATAAGTTCTATTATATTTTTGGAATCAGTTTGAACTCAGAGTATTGAGACAAATTTCCTTAGCTTTGAAGAATTGAAGTTTTCCATTTTTGAGAAATTGGAAGTGGGTCTTTGAGATTCTTCAATTTGGACCTTTGTAAAGACGAAATTAATCTTACCCAATTGATGGAAACACAATTTGGTAATGATTTTTATCATTTTATGATGTCTAGATAAAACCCCAATTCTTGGGGTGTGATTATGTGATTATGGGTTGATTTAGCTGATGGGTATTCCTAATTATTAGTTTAAATGATGTTTAGAAGTGATTTTAGTCATTAGTTGTGGCTTAAAATAAAGGATTGTAGTTGCAAATGCAGTTCTACGTTCGTGTTTTTGGCCTGCTCGAGAGAGGTTTTAAAATCAAGATTATTGATTGATGGACTATGGGTATTGGGTTGTCATGGGTTCAGCTAGAGAGAGTGAATCCTAAACCCTTTTCCACACATTAATCTCGAGAGAATGAATGGACTAAGGCATAGGCTGTTCTTATTTGCTTGCTTGCTGGTGTTCGAGAGAAACTGACTTGATTCGAGGTAAATTGTTCGAGAGACAGTTTACCTCCTCTATAGTCTAGCCTATTCACTAATTTACAGCTATTTTCTAACAGTTGCAATTACCCGTTGTCTATATTAGCCTATAATCGAATCACATCCCAAGAACCCATCTCATTATTGTTATTTCGTGTTATTTGCTACTGCTGTAGTTGATAATTACAACCAAAACCCCTTGTTATTTGACACTCGTGTCAACCCTTAATTTGAATTATATTTTTATTCGTAAATGTCTATCCCTATGATTGACTTGAGCATATTCATACTTTACTCTTGAATCATAAACACGTAAAACTCCTTGTGGGATTCAACCCCAACTCATTTAGTTGGGTTATTATATTGACTAGCTATCGTTGACATTTAGAATTGGATGAAGTGTCCTTGAATCGTTAATCAAAATGGCGCCGTTGTCGGGGAGTGGTGGTGATTAAGATTCTTTAGTTAAGTTGAATTTTGTTCTTGTTAATTATAGTTGAATCTACTTACTTTCAGTTTTGGTTTACTTGTTGTGTTTTGAAACATAGAGTATGAGTGTGAATGGAAGCAATGGTAGCCAAGTGGGCCACCAAGATGACATCGGAAACCTCAACGATGTCAATGATCCTCATATTAATGACCCTCATCTTATGGGTGGAATTGGTGCCATTCGCTTGCCTCCGGCTGAAGGGAACGTTGTGTTCCATATTACAAGTACTATGTTGCAACTCCTGCAATTGAAAGGGTTGTTTGGTGGGCTGGCTCATGAGGATCCCCATGAGCATATTAGAAACTTTGTTGATGTTTGTGGTCCGTTCTCCTTCAAGAACATATCCCAAGAGTCAGTCCGGTTGAGGTTGTTCCCGTTTTCTTTAATAGGAGAAGCATGTAAGTGGCTGGCTGAATTGCCATGATATCAATCACTTCGTGGGAAGAGCTTGTCACCTCATTTCAAGTGCGATTTTCCCTCCTTCGAAGATGATGACTCTTCGGGACAGCATTTAAAGCTTTAAGCGTTTGGAGGGTGAGCCAATTAATGAGACTTGGTTGCGATTCAAGAAGTTGGTGCTGCAATGCCCAACTCATGGTTTACCCGAAAATGTTTTGCTGCAATATTTTTACTGAAGTCTTGATTCGATGAACAAGGGTGTAGCGGACCAACTTTCTCTGGAAGGTTTGATGCAACAACCTTACGTTATAGCAGCCCAACTTTTGGATGGTCTGACCATAATTAATCGAGCTTGGTACACCCGCGAAGATTAGGTCTCCCATCTAATGTTTAAATTGACCAAGGAGCAGCTTGTAAAGGACCAAGAGAGGGACCAGAACATGGCCAAGATCATGACACAACTTGACATTTTGTCCAAAAATGTCATGACAGTTGGTGTTCGAAGTGTCAATGTTGTGGGTGTCGGGTGTGTTAATCCTGGTGAGGCCAAGTTTGAAGCATTGTATAATGAAGAGGTGAACTTCCTATCCAACCAAGGAGGTGGTTATCGGTCAAACTATCTGAGGTAGGGTGGTAACCAAGGTTGGAGCAGGGATGAAGGTTGGAAGGATCGTGATAGAGAGTGGAGGGATCGTAACCCCACCTGGAAAGAGAGAGACTGGGAGAAGGATAGATATGTTCCTCCCCATGAGCGCCAAAAGGCAAAGGATTCCGAGGGTGGTCGATATGAGGATATGCTTTCTCGTATTCTCAACAAGGTTGAGGAGTTGGACAAGATTTTGAAAGATATGAAGGAAGATGTGTCGACCCTTAGCGAGACGGTTACCTCTCATTCCGTCTCGATCAAACAGTTGGAGACCCAAATGGATCATATCTCGTCTCATTTAAACCCAAGACAACAATGGGGGTTGCCTAGTGACACTATGGCCAACCCAAGAATGAAGTTTGAATGAGGACTTGCGTCGTGCCACGACGTTAACTAAGGCGCTGCTTGGGAGGCAACCCAAGCTTTATTTGTTTTCTTTTTAATTTGGAAATAATGATGTGTTGAATGTGCAGGTTTAAGTGTGGAATGTGTTTGAAAAGAGCAGATTGGCGAGAAAAAGTCCAGTCGATGACTTGTCGAAGAGGTCGGCAAGCCCGACTCAGACCGCTGTTGGATTCAAGACATTTTGAATTTGGAGTCTTTAAAACTCGGTGATCCCAAGAGCAGATTGGTGAATCGCCGACCAGGTAAGAGATCACGATTATGTCCGCCGTTTGGACCCCCACATTAATTGGAGGTCCTGTAAAAATCGGTGAGGTAAGTTCCCACTCGGTGTGTCGCTGAGTGGGTCGGCGAGCAAAACTTATGTCGCCGAATGGGCAAGAACTGGATGGTTTTTAAAGGTTAAATGTTCAAAACATCAAAATCTTTCACATTCCCTCACTTTTCAACTTTCCAAACTCACATCCAAAATAGTTTTTCTCATATTTTTGTGTTGTTATCGTGATTTAGTCATCTATTGTGTGTTCGGAGTTGGAATCTTTGCCGCCTAACTCTTCAACTTGTTTATTTAGCTTCAAAGGTTGGTTTTCCAAACCCCGAATTCTTATTTAGCAATTTTTATTCATTTGCAATTGTTCTTATCTTAGTGATGTCTGATCGTAATTGGGTATGTGTGTGCCTATTTTAATTTGCATATCATGCCTATAATGCCTATATCATTGATTTCCCGAATATTGTGTGCCTTAAAATTGATTAAAATTGTTGGATTTTTCTTCAATGATGTTGGGTCTAGTCGGGAGAAGTCTGAGTAACCTGCATTTGTGTCAAATGATGTATTTTGCCCTATGATGGAGCGGTTGACGTCATTCTTAAGGGTAAAAGTCGTCAAATGGCCAAATTTGGCCAAACCAGGAGAAGTCTGAGTATCCTGTAGGCATGGGTGTAATGGGTTTTAGATTAATTGTATGGGTGAATGTTTTGATTTTGTTTTCGGGAGATGCGGGGTTGAATTTGGAAGTTAGGGTTGAGAGTAGGCACGTTGGGTCATTTGGCGGGCTAGGTCGAGCTCGTCGAACCACTCGGTGGTTCTCCGAATCCCCCTTATCGCCTTTAATTTCATGCTAAATCTTGAGTTTGGTTCTGTAACTTTCGGCGAGAAGCCTGAGTTCGCCGAGTGCGCTCAGTGACTCACCGAAAGTCCTTCTTGATCGCCCTTTATGCACCTCTAACCCCTAAAATGCACTGTAACTTTTGGCGGGCTAGTCCTTCCTCGCCGAAAAGCCCATCCCATTGTCGACATACCAAAATTTTCTGGGAATTTTTGAGCCAATCCTTTTGGCGAGCCTGATTTGGCTCGCTAAAGTAATTCGGCGACTCGCCGACTGGTTCGGCGACTCGCCGACTGGTTCGGCGAGTTTGTCTGCAATTGTTTTTCTGTGCATTTGCTTGAACTGTTTCTAATTCTTTGTGATGATTTTGCAGATATGGCTAGAACCAACTTAGACATGCCGCCCCGTAAAAGAGCACGGGGGATTGTAATAAATGAAGGAGGAGCAAACCCTCCTAAAAAGGGAGGCAAGAGAAGAGGCAAGAGGCCAACATCTGAGGTTCCGGAGCACAACTCCGGTAGCGAGGGAGAAGCCTTTAACTCCCAAGCTATATTGTCTGAGCTAGAGGATGACCAGCCATTACAGTCCCGGAGAGTAGAGATCCATGCTAGATCTCATCCTGACTCAGCTAGAGTCCCAGCAGCCTCCTCTCCGGCAGATACAGTGCCAGCTCCGGCACCTCTTGTGGCTCCAGTCCCACCAGTGGTTCCTCCTCCCAGGCTAATCAACAGACTAAAAGTCGATGGGTTGTAGACTGTTTTAGAGGAAAAGATGCTTTTTACAGAGGACCTAGATGATAGATACTCCAGCTTGAGGGAGATAATCCAGTGGCACCGATTCCATATATTCACTAAGCCTCGAGGCCCATATATCCCCACCTGGGTTCGTGAGTTCTACTATGCTTACAGTGATTTGGTTCCCAAGGGGAAGAAGAAGGCCAGTGCCTTCCGACCGGTGAAGTCGGTCATGGTCCGGGGTAAAATATTCTGGTGTTGCAGTGTTCTTATAAACGCTGCCCTTGAGAGAGCTACAGGGTTCGAGCATGACTATGAGGGCCTGGTGACAGCTCAATCCCTGGATGACCTAAAGGGTTGGCTTGCCCCACTAATTTCTGATACAACCCCGAGGTGGATTGAGGCGGGAGTCCAAATAGAGAAGATGGATTTGAAAGTAGCTGCACGGTATTGGTTCGGATTCATCAGTAGCTCAATCATGCCTTCACAAAATGAATCCATCCTCCGTCATGCAAAAGCAGCATGTTTAGGATCGATCTTAGCAAAGAGGAGTCTCAACTTGGGGATTATTATTGAGCAGGAGATGGCCATGAGAGCCAAACAGAGGCAGACTTCTCTTCCTTTCCCAGTGCTGATTATAGAGTTGTGCCGACGTGCTGGAGTTCCTCGGGTCACGATGAGAGATATTGAGGTTACTTCTTCATCTTTCACTGATATCTGGTGTATAGAGGCCGAGTACACTAGGGAGGAGGCAGAGAAAAGAAGAGCAGCTCCGGTGCACACATCCCCGGAGATTGACATAAAGACGATTCTTGCAGAGGCATCCTTGCCTACTCCAGCCTCCGGGTAATTCTGCTTCCCCTTCTTCCTCTAAAGCTCCTGACACTTCTACTCCTTCCCAGCCATCTAGGATTACTAAGGCTATGATCCCAAAGATGGGGCAACAAGCCCATTCGGCTGATGTGAGGGCTACCCGACTAAAGGCTGCAATCCCATGGATGATTGAGAGTGCCATCCTTGCTGAACTGACCCCCCCTCCAGACTTCTGTTGATGATTTGACTACGAGAGTCACAACTTGTGAGAGTGACATGGGGAGTCTTCTGAGGTGACGGCTTTGGAAGCCGAGGTTGCAGATCTGAGGAAGGACGTAGACTACTTGAAGTCCACAGACTTAACTTCATTATTGGAGGCAGCGGATGATGTAGATGCCCCGACGACTTTTGACACTCATCCGGCCACCACCGGAGATATAAATCGAGATGATATGGCCGCCGATGAGTCGGAGGCTGAGATCGATGAGGAGCAAATAAATGTGCGAGATGCTAAGGTTTATGATGATCTGGCTGACCTTGAGGATGCTATGTTCAAGACTGCGCGCCAGACCTCTTTGAGAGACACCACCATGGGTGGGTCCAGTGGAGCCGATCCTTCTGAGATGACTCTGGGCACTGATGTCCAAGATCAGAGTGTTACATCGGGCACTAATGCCCCGATAGATGAAGCGACTGCGTAGATATGATTTTTCTTGACCTCCTTATCTGTTTTCTTTTATTGATTTTTGAATATTTTATTGCAGTTGAGGACAAATTGCTTTTTGTTTGTGGTGGGGTGAGGTACTTTCATACCTACCTCTTGTTTTGATGACATTTTCTGTATATATTGGATTTTGTGTGTTTTCGCATTGTGTTTGTGGATATTTGAGCTTGTGGCTCCTTGCTTTAATTATAAATGATTTTTGACCCTTTTTGAAAATTTTGTGCCACCTCTTGATTGTGTTCTTTTGCAAATTTGAGTATCGGTCTTGATCAATACCGATGACTTAAATAGTGCTCATAATCGAACAAAAATGAATGTACGGCTACGATGAGGCCAAATGAAGTTGCATAGGCAATATGTGAACTTTATGCATCTCGTTGTGACGAGCCGATTATCAAATTGAGTCTCTTGTGATGAACATTGCACACTAGTGAAAGTGTGGAGTCTTGTTTGACTTTGGAGTCAATGCCTTGTGTGATGAGCTTACCGTGAATCATGTGTGATAACACCTAGATTTGCCCCGTTGGTCCAGTTGACGAAGTGAAGCAAGCTCTTAAAGTGATCTTAGGCAACAATTTTAAATAGTGAAACGATTTGACATTATACCTCTTTTGTGACCTACCTTGTGAGTGTGTGAACTTTACTTGAACACCCTGTGAGCCTTACCTTTTCTTGGAAGAAACTTGACGCAATTGTGACCTTTCTTTTCCCTTCACCCTTAATCCTCATGGAATGTGGTTCGTGTGAATAGCCAACTTAGGCCAAAAGCCTAAGCTGGGGGTGTGGTGAAAAGAGAAGGTAAATCGAGAAGTTCAAAGAAGTCCTCTCCACCCATGGTTTTGAGAAAGATGGAACCCCTCCATACAAAAAAATAGAGAAAAAGAAAAGAAGAATGAAAAAGAAGAAGAATGAAAAAGTTTGAAATAAAGTTGTGAAAGTGCAAAGGAAATAGGGTGTCCGGTATTCCATGGAAAGTGAATAATAGGGTGACTTATGAGAATAAATGAGAATGATGAGGAGAAGGAAAGGAAGTGTTGTTCACACCACATTTCATGAGGATAAAAGCCACTGAGCCTAAATGACCATACCTTTACACTCTGCCCCGTTACAAGCCTTGAAAAGACCTTTTTGATCTTGAGTGAGCTGAAACAAGTGTTGGTTGGAAAATAAGAGCAAACCTATGGGTGAGGTCATGTATGTGTTCATCTTTGTGAGTGTGAGAGTTGTTTGTGATTCCGGAGCTATTAATTGTTGAACCATTGTTTGTGAATATGGAATCATTCTTTGTGTGAGAGCATTTGAGTACCTTTGTTGAGCTTGAACTTGCATTTGAAGCAAATATTGTGAACTTGAGAATCTTTGATATTGATGAGTCACAACTTGAATGTTTGACTACAAAAATTGATCTTTGAATGAGTAAGTTGATTCTTTTTGTGTGCATTCATGATTGAGTCTTGTTTAGCGCTATTTGAGACATCCTTTTTGAACTGCCGAACTTGAGTTTTACTTGAGGACAAGCAAAAATTTAAGTTGGGGGTGTTGATGAGTCTATGATGAGTCCACAAATTAGATTCATTTAGGGCTATGTTTTAATAGAAATTGTATCCTCAAATGCTTATTTTATCTCAATATATGATGAAAACCCTTAAGTTTCAGGTATTTGAAGTTTGAAGGAAAGTATGGACACTACATCGCACAAAAGAACGAAAAGGCTGAAAAGAACAAAGAAATGAAGGCCTGAGGATCGCCGAGTCCACTCGGCGAGTCGCCGAAGGATCATACTTTGCCTTTTGTTCCAGTGTGCTCATCCCTGAAAGAAAGGATCAAGTTGGTGGAAAAGGGAGCAGTCGGCGCATCGCTGAGAAGTTCCGCGAAGCAGTACCATGTCGCCCAATGACCCAGAGCACGACGATGCTGAAGGCTGGTGCAAGACGACGGTGAAGTAAACCAAAAGGGGAATCGCAGAGTTGATCGACGATTCTGACTACCGACGCCGAATGATCCGCTACATCACAAATCTGTAAAAACTATAAATACTAGTTAGAGTTGTAGTTTTAAGTGTGGAACAATTATTATAATTTTAAGATAGATTAGTACTTTTAAATATTTTTGCTCTAAGCTTGAGAGGGTTTTGAAGACTTGAAGATCTAAAGGGTTTCATCTTCAAGATTTGGGTTTGGGTCTCTTGGATTCTTCAATTTTTGCATGTATAAAGATTTAAATCTTCATACCCAGTTGAATGAAAGCTCAATTTGGTATAAATTTCTATCTCTTATACATGTGTGGCTAAAACCCCCAATTCTTGGGGTGTGATTTAGCGAATATGGGTTAAGATAATTGTTGGGTCTTGCTTGCTGATAGTTTAATCGTAGTTTGATTGTGATTTCGTTTAGTAGTTGTGGATGAATTTAATTAATTTATAGTTGCAAATACAAGTTTATCTATGTGTTTTCGGCTTGCTCGAGAGAGAGGTCGTAAAACTAAGACTACTAAATTGATGGCCAGTGCGAGTGGGTTGACATGAGGTTCAGCTCGAGAGAGTGAACCTTAGTCCCATGTCCACACACTCAGCTCGAGAGAGTGAGTGGGTTAAGGCGTAGGTTGGTCTTCATGCGGCAGGTGGGTGTCCGAGAGGAATGCATTTGAAACGGGGTAAGTTTCTCGAGAGATCTTATCGCCCTTAAAGTCTAGCCTAGTCACAATTATTCTATGAATCTTCTATTGAAAGCATGTACCCAATAATCTAGCTTAAACCGTATTCCCGTCACGTCCCAACGATCCCCTCTCATTACTTAGAAACCTTCGTTTATTTTGCTGTTTTTACTTACTAGTTACAAAACCCCCATTGTTAATTGACACTCTTGTGTCCCCCTTTAATTTACAATGTTTTTAATCGTTAATGTCTTTGGCTACAACTAGTTAGAACTAAGTTTCATTTTTCTATTAATTCTCAAAACCACTCTCTTGGGAACGATCCCAACCCTTGGTTGGGTTACTAAACTATTGTACGATCGTAGACACTTCCATCGGAAGTTTTGTCTTGATTACGCAAACATCAAAATGGCACCGTTGCCGAGGAGTGGTGTTATTTGAGAATTTTTTTATTTGTAGAATTTTTGTTCTTCTTAGTTGTAGTTTACTTAACTAATTTTCAGTTTTGTTTTGAGTGTTTGTGTGTTTCAATAGACATATGAGTATGAACAGCGAAAATAGCTGCCAAGCAGGCCATCCAGCGGGTTATGCTTTTCATCGAGACGACATTGATGATATTAATAGTGTGAACAACCCTGCCCAAGTGGGTGAGATGGGTGCAATTTGCATTCCACAAACAGACGAAAGTGCAACATTTGAACTTACAAGCACAACACTCCATCTCATACATTCAAGAGGTTTATATGGAGGGTTAGAGCATGAAGATTCGTATGAATATATACGAAGCTTCATAGAAGTGTGCACCCCTATGTCATTCAAGAATCTATCGCAAGAGTTCATACGGCTTCGCTTACTTCCATTATCATTAACCGGGGGAGCCATTAAGTGGTTGGTCGAGCTTCCAAAGAACTCCATCAAGACATGGGAGGAGCTGGTTACGGCTTTTCATGAAAGATTCTTCCTTCCATCAAAGATGATGAAACTGAGAGACGACATTCAAAATTTTAATCAAAAGGAGGGCAAACCAATTCACGAATCATGGACAAGATTTAAGAATTTTTTGTGAAAATGTCCAACGCATGGACTGCCGAGTGAGTTATTGCTCCAATACTTTTACCGTAGTCTGGATTCGGTTAATAAAGGGATAGCTGATCAGCTGGTGCAAGGAGGAATAATGTTACAATCATTTGAAGTAGCCTCATTCCTCCTAGATGGCATAACTAGAGTAAATCAAGCATGGTACACAAAAGATGACCAAGTTTCCCCACTATGCTTCAGATTAATGCAAGAACAACTCGATAAAGAAAGGGAGAGGGAGGAAGACATTAAAAAGATGTTGTCTCAAATGGAAGTGATACAGGAGCACATAAAGGGGACGTATGGAGTATTTTGAGTTGAGGAGGGTTCTTCTTCTGGTTACTTGAGACCGGGGGAGAATCAAGGTTGGAACTCCAAAAGAGTTGAAGGGGGTTCATCCGGTAACTTAAGACCGGGGGAGAATTAAGGTTGGAACTCCACAAGATATGATGAGGGTTTCCACTCATGCTATCAACAACGGGGTAGAAATCAAAGTTGGAACCATTATAGGACTGAAGAACCAAAGAGATATTTCCACGATTGGGCTGAGCAAGATGACCATGAGGAAGACCATACTCAATTGAGTAGAAAGCCCGAAATCAAAAGGGAGTGCAAGTAGTCCTCGGTTAAATGATCTATTGTCACGCATACTTGATAAAGTTGAGGGCTCTGATGATTTGATAAAAGGGATGAGAGATGACTTTTCATCATTAAACAGTAAAGTGAATTCTCATGCTGATGCCATCAAAACGCTAGAAGATCAATTGAGTCTATTATCATCTCAATTAACATCCAGGACACTAATGGAAGATAATAAAAGAGGGTTGGTTGTAGTTACCCGTAGTGGAAATATGGCAAAAGGGAACGTGATGGAGGATAAGGACCCTTGAATGCAGGAAGAGAGCCAGGGTATAGAGGAACGAGAATTGCCTATTCCACAAAACCTTGCCAAAGATCCACAAGAGGATGCAGAGCAACATGTTCAAGTTCCAAAAGTCACGCACCTTTTACCCAAAATACCTCCACCATTTACTCAACAAATGAAGATGAGAAGTTCAAAAATAAATTGTCAGTATTCAAGAACTTATCAATTAACCTTCCTCTGGTGGAAGCATTGTTGGAAATGTCGGGATATGCCAAATTCATGAAAGAGTTGGTTACAAAGAAAAGGAGCTTGGACTATGAAATGATTGAGGTGCCCCATAGTTGCAATGCTATTATGACAAATGATTCAATCACTAAGAGAGAAGATCCTGGGGAATTCACAATCCCGTGCACAATTGGCATGCTCCAATTCGCTAAAGCTTTATGCGATTTAGGAGCAAGCATTAACTTGATGCCATATGCAATCTACAAGCAACTTGGTTTGTGTAAACCAAAGTTAACCACAATGAGACTCTTTATGGATGATCGATCAATAAAGCACCCAGTGGGGATACTCTATGACATATTGGTAAAAGTAGATCGGTTCATCTTTCCGGCTGATTTTGTGATTCTAGATTATGAGATCGATGTTGAAATCCCTATTATTTTGGGAAGGCCATTCTTAGCTACCAGGAGAGCATTGGTAGATGACGAAAGAGGGAAATTGAAGTTCCATGTGAACGATGATGAGGTGACCTTCCATATCTGTAAATCCATGAAGCAACCAAGTAATATCCATGTGGTGTCTACTGAGGATGTTATAGATGAGGTAGTGGCAAGTGTGAGCCATTTAATGCGCAAGAATGAACCCCTTGAGTCTGTACTTGCCAGTTGACTCTGGATGCATCACAATAGATCACATAACCATCTGAACCATCTGGTAGAGTCATAACACGCGATGTAGTCAACCTAGTTTTCAGTTCTGAGAAATTCCTCACACTCATCTGACCACTGAAACAACATTTTTCTGAGTCAACTTAGTTAGTTGAGAAGCTATGGATGAAAATCCTTCCACGAACCTTCTGTAATAACCAGCCAAGCCTAAAAAGCTTTTCATATCTATAAGAGAGGTAGGACTGGGCTATTGCTTTACTGCCTCTATTTTCTAAGAATCCACTCGGATCCCTTCGCGAGACACAATATGCCCAAGGAAAGCAACATATTGCAACCAAAATCACATTTGTTGAACTTAGTGAATAATTGGTGATCTTTGAGAGTTTACAGGACAACCCTCAAATGAGTCGCATGTTCTTCCTCATTCCTAGAGTAAATGAGGATATCATTAATAAAGACGTTAGCGAACAAGTCCAAATACTGCTTGAACACCCTGTTCATCAAATCCATAAAAGCTACATGAGCATTAGTTAGTCCAAATGACATGACTAGAAAATCATAATGACCATACCGAGTTTTGAAGGCTGTTTTTGGGATGTCACTATCTCTGACTCTGAGCTGATGATAACTGGATCTGAGATCTATCTTCAAAAAATGACTAGCACCCTGAAGTTCGTCCAATAAGTCATTAATCCCGGGGATATGGTACTTATTCTTGATTGTGACTTTGTTCAACTTCCAATAGTCAATGCACATCCTGAGAGAGGTATCTTTCTTTTTCACGAATAACACAGGTGCACCCTACGATGAAATACTGGGTCTGATGAAGCCCTTATCTAGAAGGTCTTTCAACTACTCTTTCAACTCCTTAAGCTCAGCTGGAGCCATTCTGTAAGGAGGAATCAAAATAGGCTGGGTACCTGGAAGGAGATTAATTCCAAAGTTGATTTCCCTTTCTGGAGGAACTTCGGGAAGATCTTCTGGAAACACTTCTGGGAACTCATTTACTACTGGAACTGACTCAAGAGTTGGGGTTTTGGAGCTTGAATACTTAACCCGAACTAGATGATAGAGATACCCCTTAGAGATCATCTTTCTGGCCTTAAGGTAAGAAATGAATCGTCCCATAGGCACTGAGCTACTACCCTTTCACTCTAAGACTGGTTCGCTTAGAAACTGACAGCGAACGGTCCTAGTTTTACAATCTACTGAGGCATAGAAGGAATGTAACCAATCCATGCCTAGAATGATATCAAAGTCTACCATTTCTAACTCTACAAGATCTGCTGAGGTGACTTTCTGAGAGACTGTGACGGGGCAATTTTTGTATACCCATCTAGCTATGACTGGTTCACCAACTGGAGTAGAGATTGAGAAGGGTTCTGAGAGAATTTCTGGACTGACATCGAAGTTCACTGCTATATATAGAGTTACAAAGGAAAGAGTAGCCCCTGGATCTAACAAAGCATAAACATCTAAGTGAAAGACTCGTAACGTACGAGTAACCACATCAGGAGAATCTTCCTGATCTTGGCGATCCTGGAGAGCATACAATCTGGCGTTGGCTGCCACCTGTACCAGATGAAGCACCCTGTTGAGTTGGGAGACCTGTTGGTGTTGCTGGAGCTGTAGACTGAGCCCTACTATTATTAACTCATTGTCCTTGTTTAGAAGAAGGGTAATCCCTCAACCTGTAACTAGTCTATCCACAACCAAAACATCCTTCCTTACATGCCATACACTCGCCCGGATGGTTCCTACCACACTTTGGACAAG
This sequence comes from Solanum tuberosum, assembly GCF_000226075.1. Classification (NCBI taxonomy): domain Eukaryota; kingdom Viridiplantae; phylum Streptophyta; class Magnoliopsida; order Solanales; family Solanaceae; genus Solanum; species Solanum tuberosum. Next base: position 825,077 of record NW_006239105.1, read on the forward strand.
TTGGGTAGGTTCTAATACCTGAAACACTCCCCTAAGACTTAGAGCCTGATACCCTACCTTTCTGCTCTTGTCGAAACCTGGCGGATGGTGCACTAGCTGATGAAGGTGTTGGGGCTGAAGATTTCTGCTGAAAGTGCGAGTGATTTCCACCCAATTTATGCTGAGACTACTCATAGTTGCCTGTCCTAGCCTTCTGGTTGTCCTTAGCTAGTTCTGTAGGCTTGTCTCCCTCAACTGTTGAGCATGAGTCATGAGCCTAGAGATGTTCATATCCTCCAACAACATTGCATTTCTGCACTCTATCTTCACCAAGTCAGATACTCCAAAAAGGAACTTATTCATCTACACCCGGGGAGCGGCAACCATATGTGTAGCATACCTGGAGAGCTGGGTGAACCTAAGTCCGTACTCTTGGATTCACATAGAGCCTTGCCTCAAAGTCATGAAATCTTGAGCTTTTGCCTCTCTTAACTCTCTTGGAAAGAACCTGTCTAGAAAATCTCTAGTAAAACACTCCCAAGTCACAAGAGCTACATTCCCACCCTTATTTTCCTTCCATTGAGTTAACCAAATGTGAGCTACATCCTTGAGCTGGTAGGATAACAACTTCACCCTATCATTCCGAGTTACTTGCATCACTCCAAAGACCTTCTTGACATCAATGAAGTTCTAGGGATCCTCACCAACCTGCGACCTTAGAAACTCAGGTGGATTCATCCTAACAAAATCACGGACCCTAGCTGCAACTAATCCACATCTAGCATTTGCAGGAACTGGAACCCGCTGATTGTTCTTGTTGACTACACTCCAGGCCAAAAGTTGAATGGCATTTTGAAACTCAGCATTCAAAACCTTATGGTCTGGGACTGGAGGGACTACGTTAGCGTTGCAGGCATTGGCATTCCTTGCATAAGCTCTACGAGGAGGAATGATCTGAAAAAACATAACGTCGAGTTAGAAATGAGAGCATACCCACACACGATAAGAATAACAGGGAAGTGGAGTTTTGTTTTCCTAAAACACATCATAGCCTCCCCCTCATAGGTGTGGCATGCTTCACACTCATGAAAGGAACTCTACTTAGTGCAGTTTTTCAGACATCCGAGGACTCTTAAACCTAGTGCTCTGATACCAAGTTTGTCATACCCCGAGGGTAACTCCTTGGCGTAAACACGGGACTTAGGATCACGAGTGACCCCAAGCTAACCCTGCTGGTATATCATAAGCATACTAAGATAAACTGAAATGAGATAATACTATGCAAAAACTTAAAACATGATATAAATTGAAATGGGGAATACCCCATTCTATCTGAATATATAAATTGTGAGTTTAATGACAACTGAAAGATCAAACTCCAAGCTAAAACTGAAGTAAACTATGTCTGAAATAAGCCTCTAACTGACTAGAGATGTTGGGATATGTCCCCAACTAACTCTAGCAAAAATAAAACACAAAAAGAAAGACTGAATAGAAAACATGTCAATCTTCCTCGAAGAATGAGGACTCACCACTGATACTACTGAACTGGAGATTGAGAACTGATCTATGCGTGATCTGAATGCTGAGGACCTGAACCTACATCACGAGAAGATGTAGCACAGAGTATGCATTAGTACTTGAAAGGTATTGAGCATGCAAGATAGAATAAAGCTGAACAATATATACATAAATGAACAAAGCAATAAGAGCAATGATCTAATCTAAACTGAATGTAAATACTGAAATATACTGAATCCTGAGCTAACTGAACGCAGTGACCAAGTACATAACATGCTGAGACTGAATACTAAACTGTAATTGGTAACCTTGTCAGTGCACTAGAGTCTGATTGTGGGAGCTACTACTAACCGACATAAAACCATGAGAGCTATCCATGGAGTCTGATGTATAAGCCCTATTGAGAGGACCCCATATACCTTGCCAGGGTATAAAGGCACCACAGTCGTGAGCACTAAATATTATGCCCACAGAGGGGACTTGAACTATTGTGGCATGCAGTTCTAGGACTATGAGGGTGACTGACCCTAGTCCACTCGATGTTAAGCCTACTCCCAACTGAATATCTAAGTAACACAATATAAATGAATTTCTATAATACGGAATAGCTCAAAATACTGACATGCTAACTGAAAATGTAACATTAATGTACTTATAATGAAACATTCTTTACTGGGGCATGTATATTTGAATAAACTGACCTAGCAAGTGTAATTCATGAACTAAACGAGTTTATTCAACTAATGTTCTGAGTTTCATGCAAGAAGCTAAGCAACAATTCCCCAAAAAATCTCATTAGGATTAGTCTAACAGCTGAATCACAACACTTTTCTAAACTTCAAGAAACCCTAGGTCTAAACATGATATAGAGAATCAAGAATCTGACTGAATTCTAGGGACCTAATGGGTGAAAGGAACCCACTCCTGGTGACGAATTCCACAGAGACATCCTTCGATTTTGGTTGACTATTTCTTCTCCTTTTGCTCTAGTTTGATCTAATTTTGGGGAATGAATCGCTTAGGGTAAAGTCTGATTAAGTTACTAGGCTATAACTGACCGAAATGACTAGTTTAGATGCCCAATGCATAGGGGAAAAGACAAAATGACCCATGCCTTAAAGATGCAGAAGTCACCGACATCCCATGCTGACGGACCATGGATTGACTGACGGTCCATCCTGGTAGGGCTTCGTTTGGCTTCAGGGAACAAAAATTTGGGTTTCGAACCACGGACATGGACCATAGACCGTAGGTCTGGGCGTGGTTCTAGACTCCGCTGAATTTTCTGGGGTTCTGGGGAGGGGGGTTGCAGGTGGCCAACCATGGACCCCACCTACGGTCCGTTGGTGGCGCCTGCAACTTTTGAAAATCTGCAATCTAGTCTTTCTAGCATACGAGTTGTTACAGTTTTCTACAACAATTTTGTAAAATTAATGAAACACCACATCTCAATTTTTATCACCACATAATACATAATCAATTATTGCTTGGCTGTCTAGTTCATATTCAGAACATATACCTACATGGCCTTGGAAATTCTTGTGGACTGGGAGGATTAAAAGCCATTTTAATTAAAATGTAATCTCTCCAATTTGCAGCTGGAATAAAAGGGCAATACAAATTAAAATTTCATAAATGAACCACCATTTTAGTGATATCTCGAGTGTAATATTGCTTATTGATCTTGATATCTTTCTCAAAAAACTATCGTGCTCCTCGCAACGCTTCATCAAGGACAGATATTGGAATGCCATGATTAACCACTTGGAAGAAATGCCATGTCTCTGATGCATCTCTTACTTTGTCCACAATCTCTTTATGCTTGATTGTATCAATCTCGTTGGTGCCTTCAAAGTCAGTGACTGGAAAAATGAAGTGTATTTCACATGTATCTGAGGAATCTATCTTATTTTTTGGTTGTGAAATGAATATTTGACGTATCTTAGTGATTCCAGCATCAACAAGACCTTTGACACCAGCCTTTTTTTCCTTACCTCCATGAGTTACAAGTTTAATCTCCATATACTCTACCCTTCCCAGACTCACTTGTGGAATTCCACTAGGTATATAGTTGTTGTTGTAAATTTGAAAAGAGATAAGTAAGTAGATGAAGGCGAAAATTTATCCATGAGATGCAATTTTACTTTCATACAAGGGATAATTTAGTCGTTTAACTTTAAAAATGTATTTCCGTAATCAAGCTTTTAACTATGAGGCTTTCCGCTTTCTGAACTAACTTTCATTTTTTATTAAAAACATATAATATTCGTCCATAATTGGGAGAATTCCAATTTTACTTTGAAAAAAATAGGGTTTGTCAAACTCTATTGTTTATGCTTCAGATATGAATTTTATTGTTTTCAATATTTTTCCTAGTTTTCAATGTTTCTTATCTTTTAGCAATTTATTCATATTTATTGAAAGATTAACTTTTTATTTTTTAGATAGAAATTCTTCATTTGGAGACGTACATTCTAGTACAAAAGTTTATGATGGAGTGAACTACCTTCTATTTTAAGCATATTTTCTATCCACCAAAAATAATTGCATCCATCATTTTTCTTAAATAAAAAAATACAGAAACAAGTAAATATCTGGATATTTTAAAGCGAACAACTTAAAAAATTTACCTTTGAATGCACACAACTACAAAATTTATACCGACTGAAATTCCTTGGAGTCCTCGATGTTTTTATTTTACAATACTCTTTGCGTTTACATACATCGTGTTCAATTGAATGTACATACCTTACGAATTTTTGAGACACGCCTATCAATTTTTAAAGACAAAAATACAATATTAGCAGAAGAAGATAAAATATGAATGAGAAAATGTAAAGTGAATAACCCCATACTTATTGTTAAAGAAGAGATGTAGTTTTACGTGAATAGTTAATTAATAAAACAAATTGTAGTACACCTGTTTATGAGCGACTTATCTTAAATTATTTGTGATGTATTTTGGGGTGAACATACATAGTTAACATCCGTGTGGTATAGTTTGTCCATTTGTGGGCGAACTGTCCATTTTGATCTATATTTTTTTAGGGAGAATCCATTTTAATATACAGTGTTAATGTAAATAGCTCTAATTAAGATGATAAGAGAGACATACAAATAAATGAAGTAAGAAAATACCTTCTTACTCTCTTGAGGAAGGCATATTTAACTTTGTCTGACACATTAATGATTAAACCATTATGTGTGAAAATGGAATCATTCTTTTGTGTGAGGGAATTTGATTTCCTTTGTTGAGCTTGAACTTGCATTTGAAGCAAGTATAGTGAGCTTGAGATTCTTTTATAAGGGTGTGTCACAACTTGAGTCTTTGAGTACAAAATTGATACTTGCATGAGTAAGTTGAGTCTTGACTGTGCATTCATGATTGAGTCTTGTGTAGCACTGTATATCCCTTTTGAACTGCTGAACTTGAGTTTTACTTTAGGACAAGCAAAAGTTTAAGTTGGGGGTGTTAATGAGTCCACAATTTGGACTTCATTTCGGGTTTTATTTTGATAGATTTAGTGTCCTCAAATGCATATTTTGTCTCAATAACTGATGTAAATCCTTAAGTTTCAGGTATTTGGAGTTTGAGGCAAAACATGGATACTACTTCGCAGAAAGGAATAAAACGGCTGAAAAGACTAAGAAAAGAAGGCCTGAAGATCACTAGCGAGTCGCCGAATGGCCTTAATCTCGCCTAATGTTCCAGTGTGCTGAGCCCTGAAGGAAAAGATCAGGTCGGCGATGAAAAAGAGTAGTCGACACATCCCCGAAGAGTTCCGCGAAGCAGTACTATATCGCCCAATCATCCAGAACGCGAAGATGCTGAAGGCAAAAGCTGAAAGGCGATGAAGCAGACCAAAGGGCGGATCACCGAATTCATCGGCGATCCCGACTAACTGCGCCGATTGGTCCTTCGCAGTACAAATCTTCAAAAACTATAAATACCCATTTAATTCTGTAGCTATCTATCCATCTATGTAGAGAATTTTGAGACTTAGAATATTTTCAGTTTTTAGTTCTTAAAGTTTTTGGGAGACATTGTTCTTGAGCTTGAAGGTTTTCAATTCCAAGAAATTGGAAGTGGGTATCCAAGAATCTTCATCCTAGACGTGTTTAAAGACATTTTCTATCGTACCCACTTGATGGAAACACTTGTTGGTATTGATTTCTATCTCTTTTTCATGTCTAGCTAAAACCCCAATTCTTGGGGTGTGATTTTGGGAATATAGGTTAAATTTCCTACTGGGTATTGCTTATTGTTAGTCTATTTGTTGTTTAAATGTGATTTCATTTAGTAGTTGTGTTTGAAGTTGCAAATACTATTTCATCTTAGTGTTTTTGGCTTGCTCGAGAGAGAGGTTTTAAAACTAAGACTACTAAATCGATAGCCGGTGGTTATTGGGTCGTCGTGGGTTCTGCTCGAGAGAGTGAATCCTAGACCTTCTCCCACACATTCAACTCGAGAGAGTGAAAGGGTTAAGGTGAAGTTCTGCTTAAGTGAAGCAACTCGATGTTCGAGAGAAACTGAGTTGATTCGGGTAAGTTGCTCGAGAGAGAATTTACCCCCACTAAAGTCTAGCCTAGTTACAAATATTCAGCGATTTACTATCAATAGCATTTACCCAATAGTATATTTTGTCCCATATTCCTATCACATCCGAAGAATCCCTTCTCCCTATCTCGTATCTTTATATATTTGCTATTTTTGTCTTTTAGTTGAATACAAAACCCCCCATTTGATAATTGATAGTCGTGTCACCTTTAGATTTAGTATGTTTTTACTCGTTAATGTCTATAGCTAATGTCACGACCCAGGAGTACCCTGTAGACGTAACATGGCATAGTTGACCCCGAAGGGGTCGCATACAAACCCTTAGCATATTCATAACATAGGATAATAGAAAATCCGGGAAAATTTAAAACTTTGTTTCAAACATAATATCAAAAACATTTCATAAAAGCGGAAGTCTTTCTAACATCTTTGTCTCAAACCATCTATGAATAACATGAATAAAAGTCTTGGGACGCAGCCCATATAAAGTCTAAAACATAAGAAAAGTAATAGGTTCGTCCTCGAAACTATGAGAACACACGAAATCTTCAATCTTCTTAGCTCCTTAGAAAACCCATCTCCCAATTAACACTTAAGTCTCCAAACCTTACATTTCATTAGAATGTAGACAATATGTGTTAGTACAAAATGTACCAAGTATGAAAGCTAGCACAACATCATAAGAGCATCTCAAAA
>NW_006239105.1:832053-881636 GCF_000226075.1 Solanum tuberosum
CATCGCATAATACCCTTCACACTAAGCATAACTTTGAAGCTATCCTAGTCATATTCACCCAACTTTGGTCTCAATATTTACTTAATTTCTCATAACTAAGGGAGTCTCTCACCTTTAGTCACTAAAGTAAGGAAGGGAACTATGGCACAATCCTATCTCAACTCATTCTCTTTAGTAACCCTAAGTCATACTTGTGCAATGCAATCATAGCATCCCATAATACTAATCATGCTAAGTATTACTTCTAGGTCCTCTTACTAATACTTCTTGGTTTGGAACCTAGTTCTTCTCTTTATCTTTAGAACACTATGAGGTACTCTCTTAAGCACATCGTAGTTCACTTATAACTTGAACCCTATGAGATACCATTTTTAGTATGCCTAAATTCATTACTATCAAGGATACTAGGAGATACTTACTTAAGTATGTCTCACTCCATTATACTTCGAAGCCTATGAGATACTCTATAAAGTATGTCTAAGTTCCTTCTTTACATAGACCCTTTGAGATGCTATCTTAAACAAGTCTAAGTCCAACTACACCCTAGAACACTATGAGTTACTTCATTAGGTAAGTCTTAATTCATTATGCTTTGAACACTATGAGATGCTTCTCAAGCTTGTCTTAGTTCATTAGATATGGAGATTTCTACTATGACCCTTGACTCAACTATGCGAAGGATCCAATCTCATGAAACCTAACTATAGGAAAACTCACACTCTACTACGTAAGAGTTCCCCCATTGTACTTGGATAGTCCTCACATCAACTAGGTGTGGTTCTCCTTTCTACTTGGAGCCCAGACCCTTTCTTGTGTGACACTCCTTCTCATTGTCAATATCCACTTGGAGCCAAGCTTACACCCCAAGGTTTACTTGTTAAGCCTTGCTTAACATTCATCTCTCATGGAAGGATGTCCTTGACAATCCATCCATGCTCAAGTGATTCAATCAGTTCATACTTTCAAGCATTAATAAAGTAGACTAGGTGAGTATAGGCCTTTCACCATAAACCCAGCCATTAGACTCTATTCATAACATTGACCCTACTCTCAGACCCTAGTGATTCATCATTCATGACTACAACCCGTCATCTCAAAGATTTACTTCATTTTATCCCTTATTCATATCTAGATTACAAGACATTAAAGAAAAAGGCTTCTTCTTAAGCAATTCTCATCACATTCGTCATTACTAAGTGATTCTAGCCATAATTCATCTTAAAGGTTCAATTCCAACTTTACAAGTCAAGATCAATCATATTCAATTAGGCTAAGTTCAATTCATGATTATGTGTTCCTAACCTTGAACAATTACTACTCATGACATTGTTACCACTCATGAACCTTCAAATTGCCCTTCAATGGCATCAACCCACAAATCATGCAACTCATCAAGAAAACAAGGGTTAAACATTGAAACGACATAGTTTCATCATAATATCACAATTAAATGCTAAATTAGCCATAAACATGTATTATCCAACACTTTGGAATCATACCCAACTACATCCACACATTGGAAATAACCCTAGCTTAGATTGGGGTTCTTCTTCACAAATTAGGGGAAATCTTACGGGACTCTAAGGGTGGAAGAACCCATATATAAAAAGCTAAACATACCTTAATTCAAAGCCCTACTAAGCTTGCTTCAATGGTGATATTCGACCTATCCTCCTACTCTTCTTCTCCTTCTTTCTCTTCTTCTTCTTAGGTTTTCTAGAGAGAGAATTATTTGAGTGGAGAGGATTTTGGGGTTTTGATTTGGGTCTAGTGTAAAGTGACTTAGAATTGGGGTTTAAAGACTTAAAATATGCTGAATAGGTGAATAAAACACATATAAAACGACCCCTACTTAAAACTAGTCGAATAGGATTTTACCCAAATATCTGTCACTTGGCAGCCCATCCCAGGCACCACGGCCACTTGGACGGTCCGTCAAGGGCACCAAGGCCCGTGGTGGTTCCCGTGGTCTCTTGACCAGTGGATCCTCCAACTTTCCAAGACCCTAAAACTCCCTAAAACACTAAGGCACCTTCATGGGTACTTTGACGGGCCGTGGTCAAGCCAACGGCTCGTGAAGGGCCTCGTGAACTTGGGGCAGTGTCTTGGCCTTAAGGCCTTGACTCCCCATTGTCTAAGGAATCTCCATGGACCCTTTCATAGAACGTGGTCAACACCACTGGTCGTGAACCCTTAGGCAGTAGCTTGCCAAGGTCAGGCAGCCTTGACCCATTGGCTTAGGCTTGCCCTTTTGCCTTGGTACATTCCCTTCTCAAGCTCAACCAAACTCTCTAAGGTCATCTCGGCTACTAGGTATAATACATACCTTGACATTCATCCACTAAAATCCTCATTCTAAGCACGCAAATTCTCAACTAAGACTCAAATTCTCAACATCACACTATAGAACCCTAGCTCTTGGCTCTAGTTTAGTCTACTATTTTTCCGGGTGTTACAATATCTCCCCCTTGGGAACATTCATCCTGGAATGATATTTCTAAACACTTCTCATAGGAATGACTCAAGACTAGCAGGCCATCATGCATGCACTATCTCTAAATGCACAAAACTAGACACGGAAACTTGCTAAACGTGCTCAATGTAACTAAAGGAAGTAGGGACTACATCTAACAAACCATTTAGGCATGAAATTCTCATAACTCATCATATTTATAGGAGGAACTACCTTCTCCACTAACCATGCTCAACATACTCTCCTTGAACTCACAAGCAACTCAACTTAAAGGTGTTACAACAAGAGGTAAAACAATGCATGTAAGTCATTACTAATAGGACCTAATCATTTTCATGAATATGCACAACAGGAAATCATGGCAAAATATAAATACTCAAAATCTTGCTAATAAGGCACACTATCTCCCCCATTTTGAACAAGCGTACACAACTTCTCCAAACATGAATCATAGCAAGGACAACATCAAGTCCAACATAACAAGTTACAAAAGACAAGAAATCTGGAAATTTTCTAAAACATGAAAGAAGCACATACCAGAAGGGACATGAGGAGATCACTCTTGATCTTCTCTAGATTGGTGAGCATAAAACCTATTCTTCTTTTGAGTACCCTCATCCGGATCACTAGAGGCAACTTTCTTATCCTCCCTTCCCTTAGCCTTAAGAACCGGGCAATCCCTCACTTTGTGACCATCCTTTCCACACCCATAGCAACCATCCGTACCGGCTAGGCACTTATCATAATGAATCCTCCCACACTTGGAGCAAGTAGGTTTGGAAGAATCTTGGCCGGAGTACCTTGGTTTAGTCCTAGGCCTGTATTGTCCATCGAACTTAGAATTAAAAAAGTTCACATCATTGGTCCTAGACCTCTTAACCTCCCTATTCATCTTCTTTAGATTTTGCTTCTCAATCTGTTCGGCATGAACCATAAGACTTGAAATGTTCATACTAGGGATAAGCATTACTGAACGACATTCATTATCTATTAATTCGGACACTCCCATCACAAACTTATTCATTCTAGCCCTTGAGTCCACCAGTAGAGTTGGGGCATACTTGGATAGTTGGGTGAACCTAAGAGCATACTTCTTTACACTCATACCTCGTTGACGAAGGTTGATGAATTCTTGCATCTTCCGTTCCCTCAATTCTAGGGGAAAGAACTTATCTAGAAATGCTTCTTTGAACCCTTCCCACTCTATTGGCCCCGCTCCTAATGGCCTATTATATTTCAACTGTTCATACTAAATTTGAGCTATATCCCTCAATTGATAGGCGGCTAACTCCGCCTTCTCTACCGTAGTCAAACCCATGATGGCAAGCACCTTATACACCTCATCTATGAAACCTTTAGGATCTTTCTCCACCTTGGAGCCATAAAACTTTGGAGGGTTCATCCTCAAAAACTCTCTCACCCTCGAAGCATTATATTCTTATCATTAGCCGGGGCTACTACTTCCCTAATGACTTGGGCCGTAACGGCTCGAGTTAATATTTGGAGAGCAACCCTCATCTCCACATTAGTCATAGTTCTTTCATCAATAGGAACTTGAGGAGGAACTTGTGGAGGGACTTGAATTGGAGCTTGAAGAGGAACCTCTTGCTCTTCATCATCTTCCTCAACCCCCCGAGCATTAGCTCTAGTACTTGCAATAACCTGAAAAATCATAGGCAACATTAGAAGAAGGACGTACTAGAGCTAAACATCTATGGCACGACTATAAGAAAGAAGTGGAGTTTCCTAGACATCTCATAGCCTCATACTCATAAAATGTGTCACGACTCACACCCATGAATAAGACTCTACTAGACGTGGTTTGAGACATCCTAAAATTTTCCCAAAACCTTATGCTCTGATACCAAGTTTGTCACGACCCAGGAGTACCCCTAGACGTAACATGGCGTAGTTGACCCCGAAGGGTCGCATACAAGCCCTTAGCATATTCATAACATAGGATAATAGAAAATTCGGGGAAATTTAAAACATTCTTTAAAACATAACATCAAAAACATTTCATAAAAGCGGAAGTCTTTCTAACATCTTTGTCTCAAACCATCTAGGAATAACATGAATTAAAGTCTTGGGACGCATCCCATATAAAGTCTAAAACATAAGAAAAGTAATACGTTCGTCCTCGAAACTATGAGGACTCACCAAATCTTCATAGCTCTTTAGAAAACCTATCTCCCAAGTAACACTTAAGTCTCCAAACCTTACATTTCATTAGAATGTAGGCAATATGTGTTAGTACAAAATGTACCAAGTATGCAAGCTAACATACCGACATAAAACATCTCAAATGGTTAGTCAACATAAGACATAATCATAAGAGATAATAACATAAACTCCAATAAGATAAGATAACATCATAAGTCAACATAATGCAAGATATATGAACATAAGAGCTAAATCATACTTATAGCATAGCCTTACTTAACCTTCATAATTACAATAATCCAACTCTAGCATCATAAGTATCATATAAGCATTATTGACTCTTATTCATCTATACCATAATAGTACAATTCACAAGTAACCTCAAAAGCATACAAGTGCAAAGCAAGAACAGCATCCCATAATACTACTCAAGCCATGTATCTCTTCTTAGTCATCTTAATAATAGTCTATATATATGGTTTAATTCTCTACCATAAGGTCACCATACTTCTAGGCAACCTCAAAGTACACTTGTGCATTGCATAAAAAGCATCCCATAATACCTTTCACACTAAGCATAACTTTGAAGCCATCCTAGTCGTATTCACCCTACTTTGGTCACATTATTTACTTAATTTCTCATAACTAAGGGAGTCTGTCACCTTTATTCACTAAAGTAAGGAAGGCAACTATGGCACAATCCTATCTTAACTCATTCTCTTTAGTAACCCTAATTCATACTTGTGTAATGCAATCATAGTATCCCATAATACTAATCATGCTAAGTATTACTTCTAGGTCCTCTTACTAATACTTCTTGGTTTGGAACCTAGTTCCTCTTTTTATCTTTATAACACTATCAGGTACTCTCTTAAGCACATCTTAGTTCACTTATAACTTGAACCCTATGAGATACCACTTTTAGTATGTCTAAGTTCATTACTAGCATGGATACTAGGAGATACTTACTTAAGTATGTCTAACTCCATTATACTTGGAACCCTATGAGATACTCTATAAAGTATGTCAAAGTTTTTTACTTACATGGACCCTATGAGATGCTATATTAAACAAGTCTAAGTCCATCTACACCCTAGAACACTAGGAGTTACTTTATTAGGTAAGTCTTAGTTAATTATGCTTTGAACACTATGAGATGCTTCTCAAGCATGTCTTAGTTCATTACATATGGATATTGCTACTAGGAACCTTGACTCAACTATGTGAAGGATCCAATCTCATTAGACCTAACTATGGGAAAACTTAGACTCTACTACGTAAGAGTTCCCTCCTTGTACTTGGATAGTTCTCACATCAACTAGGTGTGGTACTTATTTCTACTTGGAGCCCGGACCCTTTCTTGTGTCACTCCTTCTAATTGTCAATATCCACTTGGAGCCAAGCTTACACCCCAAGGTTTACTTGCTAAGCCTTGCTTAACAATCATCTCTCATAGAAGGATGTCCTTGACAATCCATCCATGCTCAAGTGATTGTATCACTTCATACTTTCAAGCATTCTTAAAGTAGACTAGGTGAGTATAGGCCTTTCACCATACACTCACCCATTAGATTTTATTCATCACATTGACCCTACTCTCAAGCCCTAGTGATTCATCATTCATGACTGCAAGCCTTCATCTCAAAGATTTACTTCATTCTATCCTTATTCATATCTAGATTACAAGACATTAAAGAAAAAGGCTTCTTCTTAAGCAATTCTCATCACATTCCTCATTACTAAGTGATTCTAGCCATAATTCATCTTAAAGGTTCAATTCCAACTTTACAAGTCAAGATCAATCATATTCAATTAGGCTAAGTTCAATTCATGATTATGTTTTCCTAAATCTTGAACAATTATTACTCATGACATTGTTACAAGAAGGTCACTCATGAACCTTCAATATGCCCTTTAATGGCATCAACCCACAAATCATGCAAATCGTCAAGAAAACTAGGGTTAAACATTAAAAACACATAATTTTATCATAATATCACAATTAAATGCCAAATTATCCATAAACAAGTATTATCCAACACTTTGGAATCATACCCAACTACAACCACACATTGAAAATAACCCTAGCTTAGATTGGGGTTCTTCTTCACAAATTAGTGAAATTCTTAGGGGACTCTATGGGTGGAAGAACGCATAGATAAAAAGTTAAACATACCTTAATTCAAAGTCCTACTAAGCTTGTTTCAATGGTGAGATTCGACCTAGCCTCCTTCTCTTCTTCTCCTTCTTCCTCTTCTTGTTCTTAGGTTTTCTAGAGAGAGAATTATTTGAGTGGAGAGGATTTTTGGGTTTTGATTTGGGTCTACTGTAAATTGACTAGAATTGGGGGGTTAAAGACTTAAAATACTCTAAATAGGTGAATCAAACACATATAAAACGACCCCCACTTAAAACTAGTCAAATAGGATTTTACCCAAATGTCTGTCACTTGGCAGCCCGTCCCAGGCACCACGGCCACTTGGACGGTCCGTCAAGGGCACCACGGCCCGTGGTGGTGCCCGTGGTCCCTTGAATAGTGGCTCCACCAACTTTCTAAGATCCTAAAACTCCCTAAAACACTAAGGCACCTTGATGGGCACTTTGACGGGCCGTGGTCAAGCCAACGGCTCATGAAGTGCCTCGTGAACTTAGGGCAGTGTCTTGGCCTTAAGGCCTTGACTCCCAAGTGTCTATGGAATCTCCACAGACCCCTTCACGAACCGTGGTCAACATCACTGGTCATGAAAGTGGTCGTGAACCCTTAGGCAGTAGCTTGCCAAGGTCTGGCAGCCTTGGCCCTTTGGCTTAGGCTTGCCTTTTTGTCTTGGTACTTTCCCTTCTCAAGCTCAACCAAACTCTCTAAGGTAATCTAGGCTACTAAGTCTAATACATACCTTGACATTCATCCACTAAACTCCTCATTCTAAGCACGCAAAGCTCAACTATGACTCAAATTATCAACATCTCACTCAAGAACCCTAGCTCTTGGCTCTAGTTTAGTCTACTATTTTTCCGAGTGTTACAATATCTCCCCCTTTGGAACATTCATCCTGGAATGAAATTTCTAAACACTTCTTATAGGAACGACTCAAGAGTAGCTGCCCATCATGCATGCACTATCTTTAAATGCACAAAACAAGACATGGAAACTTCAATCTCAACTAAACATGTTCAATGCAACTAAAGGAAGTAGGGACTACATCTAACAACCCATTTATGCATGAAATTCTCATAACTCATCATATTCATAGGAGTAACTACCTTCTCCACTAACCATGCTCAACATACTCTCATTTAAGTTATAAGCAACTCCACTCAAAAATGTTACAACAAGAGGCAAAACAATGCATGTAAGTCATTACTAACAAAACCTAAGCATTTTCATGAATATGCACAATAGGAAATAATGGCAACATATAAATACTCACAATCTTGCTAAGTAGGCACACTATCTCCCCCCTTGGGAGAAAGCCTACACAACTTCTCCAAACATCAATCATAGCAAGGACAACATCAAGTCCAACATAACAAGTCACAAAAGACAAGAAATATGGAAATTTTCTAAAACATAAAAGAAGCACATACCAGAAGGGACATGAGGAGATCACTCTTGATCTTCTCTAGATTGGTGAGCATAAAACCTATTCTTCTTTTGAGTACCCTCATCCGGATCACTAGAGGCAACTTTCTTATCCTCCCTTCCCTTAGCCTTAAGAACCGGGCAATCCCTCACTTTGTGCCCATCCTTTCCACACCCATAGCAACCATCCGTACCGGCTAGGCACTTACCATAATGAATCCTCCCACACTTGGAGCAAGTAGGCTAGGAAGAATGTTGTCCAGAGTACCTTGGTTTAATCCTAGGCCTATATTGTCCATCAGACTTAGAATTACAATAGTTCACATCATTGGTCCTAGCCCTCTTTACCTCACTATTCATCTTCTTGAGCTTGGGCTCCTCAATTTGTTCGGCATGAACCATAAGACTTGAAATTTCCATACTAGGGATAAGCATTACCGAACGACACTCATTCTCTACTAATTCGGACACTCCCATCACAAACTTATTCATTCTAGCCCTTGAGTCTGCCACTAGAGTTGGGGCATACTTGGATAGATGGGTGAACCCAAGAGCATACTCTTTTACACTCATACCTCCTTGACGAAGGTTGATGAATTCTTACATCTTCCATTCCCTCAATTCTAGGGGAAAGAACCTATCTAGAAATGCCTCTTTGAACCCTTCCCACTCTATTGGCCCCGCTCTTAATGGCCTATTATCTTTCCATTGTTCATACCAAATTTGAGTTATATCCCTCAATTGATAGGCAAATAACTCCGCCTTCTCTACCATAGTCAAACCCATGATGGAAAGCACCTTATACACCTCATCTATGAAACCTTGAGGGTCTTCCTTCCACCTTGGAGCCATAAAACTCCGAAGGGTTCATCCTCAAAAACTCTCTCACCCTTAGAGAAACTATATTCCTATCATTAGTTAGGGCTACTACTTCCTTAGTGACTTGGGCCATAATGGCTCGAGTCAATATTTGGAGAGCAACCCTCATCTCCACATTAGTCATAGCTCATTTATCAAAAGGAACTTGTGGAGGGACTTGATTTGGAGCTTGAAGAGGAACCTCTTTCTCCTCATCATCTTTCTCAACCATACTAGCATTAGCCCTAGTAGTTGACATAACCTGAAAAATCATAGGCAACATTCGAAAAAGGATGTACTAGAGCTAAACTTCTATGGCACGACTATAAGAATGAAGAAGTGGAGTTTCCTAGACATCCCATGGCCTCCGACTCATAAAATGTGTCGCGACTTACACCCACGAATAAGACTCAACTAGAAGTGGTTTGAAACATCCTAAAATATTCCCAAACCTTATGCTCTGAGACCAAGTTTGTCACGACCCAGGAGTACCACCTAGACGTAACATGGCGTAGTTAACCCCGAAGGGGTCGCATATAAGTCCTTAGCATATTCATTGATAATAGAAAATCCAGGGAAATTTAAAACTTTCTTTAAAATATAATATCAAAAACATTTCATAAAAGCGGAAGTCTTTGTAACATCTTTGTCTCAAACCATCTATGAATAACATGAATTAAAGTGTTGGGACGCAGCCCATATAAAGTCTAAAACATAAGAAAAGTAATAGGTTCGTCCTCGAAACTATGAGGACTCACCAAATCTTCAATCTTCTCAGCTTCTTAGAAAACCTATCTCCCAAGTAGCACTTAAGTCTTCAAACCCTACATTTCATTAGAATGTAGTCAATATGCGTTAGTACAAAATGTACCAAGTATGAAAACTAACATACCAAAATAAAACATCTCAAATGGTTAGTCAACATAAGACATAGTCATAGGAGATAATAACATTAACTCCAATAAGATAGCATAACATCATAAGTCAACATAATGCATTTTATCTTCTTTAAATAGAAATAAATCACTTCTTTGACCCTTTGACCAATACTTGAAAGGTGTTAAGTGCCCTCTCTTAATGATCATTCATTAACTTTCAAAGTAAGCAAACATGTTTCAATATGACAGTTTTCCTCTTTGTCATAAGGTATTTCAAATTTATATAGTGGATCACTAGGAATGTATTTAGAATCTCCTTAAATTTACTTTTGATTTTTGACTTTTAAGTCAAAAGGTATAAATTAAAAAATCCTAATTTGTGAATTTGAACTTATTTTTATCTTTAACTAAAACTTTAGTGCTTATAAAACTTTTTAAATTTATCTAAAACACTTAAAAGAAATTAAAAATACTTAAATAAGTCAATTCAAATAGGTTCTTAATCTTGATCAGATGAGAAAGACTTTAAATTATGATTAAAAAAATCACACTACAAATAAGGTCAACTAACTGAAATTTTAATAAATATTAAATAAATAATATATATTTAATTCTATAGGTAGGTAATATCAATAATAATTAAAACTACAATAAAATATATCATATTGAAAACAAAACATAAATACTTCAAAATCACTATTTGAAACACCAAATAAAGAACAATAATTTAAAATATTATAGTAATAAATGCATACAAGAGGATAATAGGGATTTTGGTTAATTTGTAAAAAAAAAAGAAGATAAAAGTAAATATATAAATATTGACAAAAGTTATCATTAACAAATTTAGTTACTTCCTCCGTCCAATAATGATTGTCTAGTATACTAAAAATAGTTGTCCAACAATACTTGTCCAATTTAGAAAATTAAGAGATAATTTACATTTTGTGTCTATTTTACCCTTGCTATTAAATATTATTTTTATCATCTAACACATTTCTCAAAACATTAAATTTAATAAAGTCAAAGGATAATATAGTAATATTACCCCTATTATTTTTTGTGTTATTATTTCTTAAGATGTGTTCCAAGTCAATAGTAGACAACTATTGTTGGACAGATGGAGTAATAAGCTAAGCGTATATATTGATTTACTATTAACTGTTATAACCTACGGAGTTGCTAAATATATATACTAATTTTCTCTCGTATAAATTTTACATTAATATTATTTTATTATAAGCTTCATTTTGAAATTGTTCAATAAATCTATATTATGATTATATTTATCAATTGACCGCGCATTGTGTTGTGGTTTTGAGTTCGTTGGCTTGTGTTCTAATAGTAACCATAGGTAGAAAGCAGGGATCATGGTCCCTAGTCTCATTTTTGCCAAGCTTGATTCTGGATGGCATCACACATGTACTATTAGTACTAAAAGGATTATTTTTTTTTGAAAAAAAAAGAGTTTGTGATTACATGATAATATAGATGGACAAAACTTAAACCAAAAAAGAGAAAAAAGATATAACAAATTGTTAAGAGGTTTGTGA
Source organism: Solanum tuberosum (assembly GCF_000226075.1). NCBI lineage: Eukaryota > Viridiplantae > Streptophyta > Magnoliopsida > Solanales > Solanaceae > Solanum > Solanum tuberosum. The sequence goes on from NW_006239105.1 coordinate 843,559, forward strand.
TTTATGTGATTAGTAAAATTGGTTGAGAAATGATTGGTGGGGTGTTGTAATATCCAATTTTGAAGAGAAGGGAAGAGAGTAAATATAGGAAGTTGAAAGTGAAACATAGAAAATAATCTGAAGAGAAAGGAGAGAAGAGAAAAAAAAATCAGTATTGTTTAAGCGCGGAGAAGAGGAGAAACTGGAAAAGAAACAGAAAAAGGGAATTCAAGCATTGACAGTTTGCCAAGAAAGTGTCATAAAACAACTCCGGCGGATTGATTCTCTGATTCCATTTTGTGGAATCAGAGGATCATATCATTTCATTTGTCACCCTTCACATTTTGCTTGCTTTCGTATCCTATGTATGGTTCCTCTCAAAAATTATGTATATGATATTTGAATTTCATATGTAGAAAATCTAATCTAATCTTTAGAGGAAAAACGAGAAATGGGATTGCAAGGAAAAATGGAGGGGTGGCTTTGCCTTATGAGATTGAACAGGTTTGGTCTGCAATATTCGCGTAAAAGGTATTTCATTCTCGAAGACAACTGCCTCAAAAGCTTCAAATTCATTCCCACTTCACCAACAGAGGTACTGCAATCATATTCATCGATAAAAAAAGTCTAGGTTGGTAGGTGCAGGGGCAGACCTATGTGAATGACAGGGGTTTACCCAAACTCCCTCCATAAAAAATTACACTGTTGTATAAAAAGGGTAGATTTTCAATATTTCTATATATATACTAATTTTGAACCACCTAAATCAAAGAAGAGAGATAGCCCAGTGGTATTAGACTGTGCAACTTGGGCTACTTCCTAATTTTTTTAAATGTAATTCTTTGGACTTTGTACTTTGCACTCTAGTTCACACATTTATATTTTTATTTTCCGAACCCGTGAGTGAAAATTCTGAATCCGCCACTAGGTAGGTCTATTTATGCCTTTGCACAAGTAAACTCCTCTCTTTATCCTTTTGTTACTTCTTCGTAAGTCAGTTGAAGCAAGGTGCTAGATGGGCTTTTAGAATTGTTTCATCTTTAATTTATTCATTTGTATGAGAATTATATTAATATTGGATTTCCGTTGTATGTTAGGAGCCAGTAAGAAGTGCAATAATAGACTCTTGCATCCGTGTCACCGACAATGGAAGAGAGACCTTTCATAGAAAAGTACTATGTTTTTACCTGTTTCATACTTTTAAGGCTAAATCAAGGGTTGCCTTTCTCCGGTTTTTTCTTATTAAATGATCTCAGTTGCTCCTTGTAGGTGTTATTCATTTTCACCTTGTATAATACCTCTGATCACAATGATCAACTCAAGGTACGCTCCGTTACCATTACTAAGTGAATTCAGGAGATAACTCAGATATACAAGTCATTATATTCATCTTTTTTGTAGTTGGGAGCGACCAGTCCTGAAGAGGCCGCTAATTGGATACATTGTTTAAAGGATGCTGCACTCAACACAGAAAGAAGCTTAAATGCCCCTTCAAGAAGAAAATGGCAACCTTTCAGGTTAACCTTTAATTTTATATTCAAATAACTATTTGTACAACATATACACTAGAAATAAAAGATATATGTTGTACCTAATTAAACAACGAGCGTTAAAAAAATAAACTTTGTTCAACTCAACCTCAAAAGTCAGCTTACAAAGTGAGGGTTGTCCAATACTATGTAAGGAGACTACTCATTCCGTTCATAAATGTAGGCATGCTAACATCCTATGCACACTACGGATTGTACATCTTAAGTATGGATAACATATTAATATTAGGAAATACATTAATTACATGGATTGGATTGGCTCTGATATCTTGTTAAGAAAATGGATCTTGGTCCTAACTCAACCTCAAAGCCAACTCATGAGGTGAAGATTATTCAGAAACCATATAATGAGACAACAACTCATTCTCTCAATACGTTGGACAATATAACAACTATGACATATAAGAATAAAATGAAATCTGAAGTCTTTCATTTTCTTACCATCCTTCATATTTTTTTCTTTCCTTTATTAACGTCATCCACATACTTTACTTTGACATGTTGTGTTCAACCAGGGGTATAAGCTTATAATAAAGTGCCACGTGGTTTCTTATTTTACTTTCTGTTTGCAGAGATTTGATCTTAGGTTCTTGTATATCTATTTAGGCAGGCAGCACTGCTTAGACTGCTCATAAAATGAACTCCATTTTGTTTAATACCAAGTTGAGCATAAGGGAGCATTATGGAATATAGTGTTTGATTGATTAAACAGAAGAACTAGAGATTCTATTAAAATAATGAAATACACTTCCACATAGTTCTCAACTTGTTTATATGTAACTGTGACATAGTTGATGTTATAGTGCCCTTACATGATTGAGTAGAACAACTGAAGGTTATTAATGTAGAAATAAGCAATTTATCCATTGAGAATTAGTTTGGATTGGATACTCAAGGAAAAGATTCAAATATGCCATCGAACTTTGAGAAAAGGTTTATCTATGTCATCTGTTAAAAGTTTGGCTCACATTTCCATTTGAGAAAAGTATCATCCATGCCATTATTTGTTAACTGAAATGACATATATGAGCCAAAGTTTTAACGGATGACATGGATGAGCGTTTTCTCATAGTTCGATGACACATTTGAGCCTTTTCCCTTCTTTAAAATATTCAAAATTGATTGCTAGTTCACTTTTTGGTCTTGGTGGCTTTATCCAGGTGGAGCAGGGTATCTGTGCTCTCTGAATTGTACTTATGGTTTTGCAGGTTGAGTGTTTCTAAAAGTATTGCTCATAAGAGCTCCATGGATATGGCAGCTGCTTCTTTTATGCATGTCGATGCGATGACATTTGATGTTATTGCTCCTTCTCCATGGAAGATATTTGGCTGTCAAAATGGTACCAGTTAGATCTTTTTTACTTTATATGAAAGAAGACTCATATTACGTAAGACAGAAATGATAGATGTTAACCTTTGTGTTTTCACACAGGCTTGCGGCTGTTCAAAGAAGCGAAGGACAAAGGTTCAAATGGGAAGGTATATGCTATTTACATATGTTATGTATGAGTTTCTTGATTTAGGTAGATATTTCCTTGGTGTGACATTTGTTTTGTAACTCAGCAAAGGGATGGTTCTCCAGCGATAATGGCAGTAGGTGTGATTGAAGGAACATCTGAGGCCATTTTCCGCACACTCATGTGTCTTGGTCCATCAAGAATAGAGTAATATTTTTGACTCCTCTTACAGTTCTTTTGATTGTTTGGCATATACTTGTTTCAATAATAATTATGAGCTTGTACCGTTTCCTGTGTGATGACTAATATAGTCAACCTAAATGGAGTTGAATAATGTTCTGCGAGGAAATTCGTTCATGTCTTTGCAATTTGACAAGTTCTTATTAGTCCAAATTCTGAAATGTACCTCTTTGTACTTCTCTTTCTACAGATGGGACTTCTCTTTCTACAGAGGCTGTGTGGTTGAGCACCTCGATGGTCATACAGATATAGTACATATTCAACTATACAACCATTGGCTTCCCTGGTGAGGCGCATAACTATTACAAATTTGACCTCATAGTGTAAGTTTGGATTAACACTCATTTTGCAGGGGAACAAAAAGAAGAGATTTGTTACTACGGCGTTACTGGAGAAGAGAGGAAGATGGCACATATGGTAATCAAACAAAATGTTTTATGAACTTATTAAAAAAAAATTGCCATATGCTGAGTTACTTACTCTATCTATATGCAGTTATTCTCTATCATTCTGTCATTCACAGCAAGTGTCCGCCACAAAATGGATATGTTCGTGCTTGCATTAAAAGTAATGTATTTTTTAACTTTGAGATTCTGAAATGGAATTCGTATGTCATGTAGTAGTTCCCATTTCCATTCTATGGTCACCATGCCTATACCATCTAAACCTCAATAATAGGATAGTTGGGATTGGCTATTGCCTATTCATCATAAATTGACTAGTTTTATGTCGGTTGCCGACCTACTGCAAGCCACCTTCTTAACAGGTTTGGGACTGATAACATAAGTAAGTTCAAACAGGTGAACCACTCCTATCCTTCAAACATTATTTTCTCACCGATAAATTTTCAGTTGCAAATGTGTAAGCTTAGCTTCCTTTTATTGTTGCACTCATTTCATTCTTTGTCATTGCCAATGAGGTTCCAACATTATCCTTCATATACCTAGAACTTATTCCCAAGAATCCTAAATGAAAAAAGGGTTTTTGTACCATAACACTGTCCATTGGACAAAGTACGTGTGTCGGCAAGATCTGATGATCTCTTGTTTTCAGATTCATACTCAAATAGGTTTCTTCAAATAGTGTCATTTGAAGTAAAACATGAATCTAATGTTCTTCCTTTTTCTAATATATTAAAAGCGGCAAAGCATGTTAATAAGTATTTAATGAGTTTTAAAAGCTTAGCTAGTACTTTTTGAATTTTCTCAAGTAAAAATTGGTACTGTATTCTTTCGTACAAGAAAAAGATGTAGCGGTGCCTACTTGTTAGAATGGATGCGTCCACTAGTGATGACTGGACCAGGTCCATCAACAAAATAATAGTGAGGAAAATAAATAACTCAAAGTAATCAAGCACAAGGATTTTACATGGAAACTCACTTGCTCAAGGGAGGTGAAAACCACGACCTGTACTCATAGGATTTTAACCCAAACTCCATTTCACTCAAACGGAGCAAAGTTTCATATTACAAACTCATACAACCTAGGAATTAAACTCTTAATCCCTTCCCACTCACTGTAGCAACTCTACTACAAAAGAAACTAAGCAATAACTCTATTGCCCACTAAACCCACTAACTCTAGTTGATCTAGACTTCAACAACCCAACAAGGCTAACTCTAGCCACCAACTCAGATCTCGAAGATAAGAGCATAAACAAGCAGCAACTCTGCTACACTCACACATCAACTAACTCTAGTTGACACTCCTAGGCAACTCTACCCAAGAGAACATCAAAACAATGATGTAAAGAGGTGCCTAAAACATAGATGATTCGACTAACTAACTCTAGTTAATCTGACTCAACCTTTAGACTTAGACAATCAACCGATCTACTATCCTTTATAACTTAGGAGTAGATTTACAATATAAAAACAGAAGACACAAAGCTTAAATACAACAAAGACTCTTCAGCACTCCATCAGGTCCCTTGCTGAGTATGAGCAGTGTTTATCCTTGAAGATGGCTTCTTCTTTTTAAGCTTATGAATTTTCAGAATTCAAGACATTGTTTGCCAAATCTTGAGTTGTGTCTTTGGAGAAGAGACTAATATGATATGGACACAAACCCTTGGAGCAAAGTCATTGGCTGAGAGCCTGCTACTCTAAAAAGTCGTGTACCAACCATGTCAGATTTGTCATCTTTTAGAAAGTTGTCTTTTGTCTTTTTCATGTACGCGGTCTTTCCTCGACCAGGACCCTTATTAGATCTGAAAGTTTGTTAAATCATCTACACTTCAAATCAACTTAAAATAACAATTTTCCTCTTTTTGATGATGACAAACTAATATCCAACCACTTCAACTTTTGTCCCTTGGTTTCGTTCATGCCCCCTATCATCGGTCCCAATACCAAAAGACTAAGTCTTTCCTGGATCTGGTCCCCTGTTATATCCCGAAGTTTGTTAAATCATCAAAACATAACATCAACTCCAAAATAACATTTTCCCCTTTTTAGATGATGACAAACTTATTCAACTTCTCCCCCCTATCAATATGAATCTTCAAGTAACTGGCATTGGTCCTTTTGTTTCATCATTCCCGAGGTTTGTTAAATCATCAAAACTTCAAATCAACTCCAAAATGACCTTTTTGATGTTGACAAACTTATTCAATTTCCCCCCTTTAAATAGTTCCCCCTATCATCATGACCAGGTCACTCTTTCAAGTTGCTAACATTGATCGCATACCTTAACAATTTCCCCCCTTTTGACATCATAAAAAAGAGTGAAAGCAGTAAACCAAGTTGACAGAAATGCAGTTTAAGCGAATTCATAGCCACTTGGACAGCACTGAGCATGACTAAAAATGCATAAAGTAATGAGACAAGTCAGTAAAAACAAGGCTTTTTTTCATTCATAAATAAAAGATCAGCAGTCAAAACATTGCAAATATTATTACGAATGAGAACTAGGACAATACCCACAAAGTTACAATAGAAGAGGAAGAACAGGGACTGACACAAGAATTTAGGAAGAGAGGGGGAGTCTTAGGAGCAAGGGATTAAAAGAGTAAGGTTAGTAGATCATTTTCCTGAGCATGGTTTTTCAGAAGCCTCTCTTGAAGTTCAACATTTTTTGTTACCAGGGCTTCATGTTGAACCTTCATGGGGTTGCAAGTTCTTTTCAATCTAGTCCCTCTAATTGTGCTTTCAGAAGTTGAGCCTTCAGGAAAACTTATTCAGTATCCCTGTTAGCAAGAGCAATTGTCATAGCTTCCAACACAAGCTTGAGTTTCTCAGGTTCCACCAATGGCTTAGACATATTACTCTTTTTCCCTGGTCTTCCCTTCCACACATTCACATGCCAAGTCAGAAGGTACCCATATCTCATGTTATATGTACCATCCTTAACAGATATGATCATGTGCATGTGTTCTAGCATTATGGCAGAAAGAAGAGATAGTTGCCTACCCGAGTATTTAGACTCCCATCATCTACAACAACCATGTTGTAATAAAAGTCCCTCATTTATGACTCATGCAACACATGTAAGTGACCTTCAAACAAATGGGTCCTACTTTGAATTTCTACAACATCAATCAGACTCCTCATGCTTGATTTTGTTTTTCATTTCAAGGTCAGACACCCTCCTATTGAGAATATTTTGAGTTCTCAGAATATCAACCCTTTATTTTTTGGACATCATCTTTTCCACCTTTTTCTTTTTGCTTGTTGAACCTGGTCCCTCTTCTGACTCAAGAATTTCTTCATCAAAAAATTCTTGAAAAGAGGACAAAAAAGGGTTTTGAAAATTTCTGATTTTTAAGGGGATTTGAATTTTCTGGGGAGATTGAAAGAAATAGTGAGTACAAAAGGGAGTGAAAAGGTGTATCATGTCTCCTAAAATGAAGTGTCATTTGGTATTCAAATGATGGGACAACCGTCAGATACTTGGATGGCAAACACGTGGTAATTGCAATGGTTCTCATGCATAATTCAAGATGCAATGTTAAGAGTTCTAACCTTCGAGAATGGACCGGGTCCCTCTCTATAATTTAAATGTAATTGCTTAGATCTATCTTGACCTCCCTTTTCCTTCAACAATTCTACCATGTGCATATACCTACAAAAAAAGTATAAGACTGAATTTGCTAAAACATATATAACTAAAAAACAAGGATACCTACTCCCTTTACATAGTCATGAGAGGGTTAATTGCTTCAAGCAAGATCCATTCAGTCAAGTTTCAGCATCCCCAATTTCAATTTGTTTATCTCGACCAGGTCCCTAGTCAAGTTTTTTGTGAAGATATAAGCAATTTGATCTTTGGTCTTTTAGAATTGCATGATGATATTTCCTTTGTCAACATTATCCCTCAGAAAGTAATATCTCACATCAATATTCTTAGTCCTTTTATGATGGAGTGGGTTCTTAGACATATTGAGAGCACTTGTGTTATCACACAAGAGAAGGAAAGCTTCAAGTTGTTGTTTGATCCAGAGGAGTTGAGCACACCAAGTTGCATCTGCTACATACTCTACCTCAGTTTTTGAAAGAGCAACTGAATCTTGCCTTTTAGTTCCCCATGAAATGATAGATGAGCCTAGAAAATGAGCCATTCTTCATGTACTCTTTCTATCAACTTGATACCTTACATAATCAGCATCAACATATTCGTCCACATCAAAAAAATCTCCTCATGGACAGAATAGAACCAGGTCCCTGTCTTCTTCAAATGTCTCAGGATTCTCTTAGCAGCCTTCAAATGTGATTCCTTCGAACAAGCTTGGAATCTTGCATTAATTCCAACAGTGAAAACAATATCAAGTATGCTATCAATGAAAAATAGCAAGGATCCAATGATTCCTCTATACGTTGTATCATTTACATCTGGACCAGATCCATCAGCATCCAACTTCGAGTTGGTCCCTATGAGAGTATCAATTTTCTTGGCATCCAAAATGTGAAACTTTTTCAGCAACTTCTTGTACATTTCTTGACATACGAAGGTACTTTTAGAAGTTTGCTTGATTTGAAGCTCCAAGAAGAAATTTAATTCTCCTATCATGCTCATTTCAAAAATCACTACTCATGAGTGCAGCAAACTCTTCACACGGCGGTTGCCCCAAAGATGATATCATCGATATATATTTGAATGATCAAAAATTTCTTTCCTTTCGATTTCAAAAGGAGGGTTTTTTTCAATTTACATTTTTGAAACCATTGTCGAAAAGGAACTTGGACAACCTGTCAACTGGTCGGGGAACCAAGTGTCATGCTTTGCTTTTTTCAAATTGAGCTTGATCAGCTTTTTCATTCTCACCTTCAGAATCAACATTATTAGTTTGAACTGCATCATCTTTATTCAAAATTGTCTACCAGACTAGGTCCCTCACTAGGTTCATCATTTGTATCAGCTTCTTTGGGATTTCTGGATTCCTAAGGAGGATGTTCTTTGGCAAGTTCACCGTTTAGACTGTCTCTCTGAATCTGAAGGAGATTTTTAATCTCAAAATTCTCTTTGTTCAACTTCTCAATTCTTCTAGACTCATCAAAAATCACATGAACACTTTCTACAATGCACAATTTTTTTATATACACCAATAAGCCTTGTTGGAGGAAGAATATCCCACAAGTACTCTTTCATCATTATTAGGATCAAACTTACCAATATCGTCCTTCCCAATGTTTAGAACAAAATATATTACGACCAAAAGCCTTTAGATAACTCAGTTAAGGCTTTCTATTGTTGAGCAGTTCATAAGGAGTTCTGTTGAGGAATAACCTGATCAAACACATGTTGGTCACATAGAAACATAGTCCAAGTGAACCTTGAGAAGTCATGCACGATCACAAGAATATACTTCCTTCCTTCTTTGATCTAAGTCTTCACTAGAACATACAGATACATATGGAGAAGCTCAAGAGTTTTTATGATGCTCACTTGCTTCTTCTATTTGAATGATGAGCTGGTTTGCTTCCCCTTAACATGAGTATTACAAACTTTTTCATCTGCAAATTTCATCATTGGTAAACTATGAACCAGGTCCCTTGACACAAGTTTGTTTAGTAGAGAAGCACTCACATGTCCAAGTTTCATGTGTCATAGGTCAGTATTCTCACCTTGAGCACTAAGGCAAGTGAGGTTGTTACTACGAGCAGTGTTTAGATCAGCAATATACATGTTCTTGCATCTCTTTTCTGTCAAAATCACCATCCGAGAGATCAAGTTTGTAACCACACATTTATCTGATAAGAACTTCACTCAATTTACTTTATCACAAATCTTTGAAACACTTAGAAGATTGTACTCAACCCATTGACACAGTACACAACTTCAATGGAGTGTTCCACAGACTATCAAGTCCTGCCTACACCAAGAATGTAACCTTTCTTGCCATTGACAAAAAAGATACATCCACCTTGAAGTGCCTTGAGAGAGAGGAAGTTTTTAGTTTTTCCAGTCATGTGCTTTGAGCATCCACTATTCATGAACCAACACTGACCGATGCTACCTCCTCTCACTTGCATAGCAAATCACTTCTTAGCCTTGGGAACTTATTTGAGACGGAGTTCCCAATAAGCAGATAAAGAAGTGATAATTTCCAGTAAGGCAGACTGGTTTTCTTCAACTTAGGACACAACTAGGTCCCTTCTTCTACATGTTCCTCTGTTTGGAATAGTTTGAAAAACTTTCTTCATGTTTTTTCCAGACAAGACAATCATTCTTAAAATGTCCATTTTGACCACAATGCACACATAGCAAATTATCATCAACAGAAACATATTTGTTGTGAGGATTGTATGATGAATCTATCTTCTCACAACCCAGCCCAATTAAATGTGTAAGCAATTTAGAGGACGTGGTCCATTTGAGGGATTTGTTTAGTTCCTCTTTTATATGAACCAGGTCCCTCTCCAACACATGATTTCTTTCTAAAGCCAAATGCATCTTCAATTTCAGCAGTGCACAACTTATTTTAAAGTTCAAGCTGCAAGTTGTTGGCCTCGTTCTTTCCTTTAGAAACAGTTGTGGTCACCCTTTTTATCTTTTCCTTCGGTTATAGATTTTCAGTGTCTAAAACAACCATTTGTTTTTCTATATCAGATGTTTGGGTAACCAGAGTAATTTTTCCATCATGAAAGATGTCTAGGCTATTGTTTAACAGATCCTTCTCAGTGGTTAGCTCACTGATCGAATCAATTAGTACAAGAACTAGCTTTCTCAATTTTCCAATGGAGAAGATATTCAGATTTTGCTTGAAGTCAGATAGGGTTACCTTTTCATTATCATCATCCTCTTCTGATTTTGCCATGAAGGCAAACATATAATCAAATATTTCTTCGTCTTCTTTTATAGTGAACATGGAAGAATCATCAGGGTGTTCAGAATCATCTGAATCACTTGAGGTATTTCCAAACGACCAGAGCTTTCTAAACCATATAATCAGCAGTTTCTCTTCTGCTTGACTTGTCAGCGACTTGGTCCCTTCTTTTGTCCTTGTCTCCTCCAGACTTGACATATTCCTTGTGTTCACCCTTGTGCATAGGGCTCTCTGATGAAGTGGCCTGGTTTACGACACTTGTGACACAAGTCATTTGAGTTTTTAGCCTTGTCAAGATTTACTTTCTTCCTTTTTCTAATATATTAAAAGCGGCAAAGCATGTTAATAAATATTTAATGAGTTTTAAAAGCTTAGCTAGTACTTTTTGAATTTTCTCAAGTATAATTAGTACTGTATTCTTTCGTACAAGAAAAAGATGTAGCGGTGCCTACTTGTTAGAATGGATGCGTCCACTAGTGATGACTGGACCAGGTCCCTCAACAAAATAATAGTGAGGAAAATAAATAACTCAAAGTAATCAAGCACAAGGATTTTACATGGAAACTCCCTTGCTCAAGGGAGGTGAAAACCACGACCTGTACTCGTAGGATTTCAACCCAAACTCTATTTCACTCAAACGGAGCAAAGTTTCAGATTACAAACTCTTGCAACCTAGGAATTAAACTTTTAATCCCTTCCCACTCACTGTAGCAACTCTACTACAACAGAAACTAAGCAATAACTCTATTGCCCACTAAACCCACTAACTCTAGTTAATCTACACTTCAAGAACCCAACAAGGCTAACTCTAGCCACCAACTCAAATATCGAAGATAAGAGCATAAACAAACAGCAACTCTAATGCATCCACACATCAACTAACTCTAGTTGACACTCCTAGGACACTCTACCCAAGAGAACATCAAAACAATGACGTAAAGAGGCTTGACTAAAACATAGATAATCCGACTAACTAACTCTAGTTAATCCGACTCAACCTAAAGACTTAGACAAACAACCGATCTACTATCCTTTATAACTTAGGAGTAGATTTACAATATAAGAACACAAGACACAAAGCTCAAAATACAACGAAGACTCTTCAGCACTCCATCAGGTCCCGTGTTGAGTATGAGCAGTGTTTATCCTTGATGATGGCTTTTTTTTGTAAACTTATGAATTTCATAATTCAAGACATTGTTTGCCAAATCTTGAGTTGTATCTTTGGAGAAGAGACTAATATGATATGGACACAAACCCTTGGAGCAAAGCTATAGACTGAGAGCCTGCTACTCTAAAAATTGATGCACCAACCATGTCAGATTTGATAGCTTTTAGAGTACATATGTCTTTTGTATTTTTCATGTACGCAGTCTTTCCTCGACCAGGTTGTTTGTTAGATCCGAAAGTTTGTTAAATGATCAAAATTTCAAATTAGCTTAAAATAACACTACTTTTCAATTTTTTTTACTCCTTCATATTTGTTTTGCTTGATTTTTCCTTTTCCTAGGACTATGTTTTAATTAAGACATGCATGAGTTCCCTTACTCTTTTTTTTCTGATGCATTATTTTGGAAATTGTTTAGGTGGTGGACATGTTATAACTCCAACCAAACATGATAAGCCGTCTATTATTAAGCATATGATTGCTATTGATTGGAAGTTATGGAAACCTTATATGAAGAAAGGGGCTACGGTATCCATGACCATCCGCTTCCTTGAGAGAATTGCTGGTATTTTTCAGTGCACGAAAAAGAAATGGACCATTTTATAGTGCATGTTTCATTGATATGTCTTGTGTTGTCTTCTTTTATGTTACAGCATTAAGAGAGATGTTCAAAGCAAAGGAAGGGAACTACTTCTCAGAGTTGTCACCGACTGTGCTGACAAGGGATATTGACCTGCCTGTTAGTGAAAAGGAAGAGATCAAAACAGAAGTCGATTATAAAATGATCACGGATGAAAGAGTGAAAAATGAGGCAAAAAATCCAGTATCTTCAAATCTCACCAGATTGGATGATGCAGCTGATGAGTTTTACGATGTTCCTGAACCATCCGACAACGAACACCACGCTTGGGCTTCAAATGCAAGTCCAGAAGTGAGTTGTATGGTACACTCTAGTATCTAAATTTTTCAATATCTTTTATTACTTTTTAGAACTGGTTGAGTATGAAGTCATTTATCACACTATATCAAAAACAACTTTTAGCGGCACTAAATATACACATTAACAAAGAGTCTGAAGTCTTTACCGACATTAGTTAACTGTCATTAGATCCAGTGTCTCTATAGGCCTTAGGAACATTTACAAAGAATGCTAATTGCCACTAAAAATACATATTTAGCGGCAATTAAGCTATTGTCGTTAAATAATTGCCGCTACATTTTTTTTGTTGTAGTGTCATTATTATATCCTTTATCAAAATTGTTAAATATTGAATTGTTTCATGGCAAAGTTCTTTCATCCCTTAATTTGCAGGAATCTTACCACACAAAATTGACCACGGCAAATATTGTGAAAAAGTTACATGATCTTACAGGTTAGTGTTGTTCTATTAAAAGGCAGTGACGACTTGAAAATGAAGAATGCTTTATTATTGTTGTTACTCTGAGTTAATGATATGTTGTCTACGTTTCAAATGTTGCAGTTCAAAAAAGGGGTTATATGGACTTGCAAGAAATGGCTTGGGATCAAGAGTGTGTGTCATTTTGCTATGGAGCAACTCTTCAAAAAGATCAAAGTTTTGGTATGCCCTGCAGTTGGGCTGCTGCCGATCCATCGTCATTTTTGATTCGTGCTGATAGTTACTTGGCAGACCAGGAAAAGGTTCTCTCTCTTATTAGTAATGACTTGTAAAAGATCACGCACTGTATAATACTCTTAAAACTTACGGTTTTTAGCTTTTATATTATATGTCACTTAAAAAAAGTAAATCCAAACACGTTCGTCATACCCAACTTTTGGTTTTTAGCTTATTTTTGTACTTTTCCAGCCTAAAAGAAATTGTTAAGCACTTTTTGTGTTTCTCAATCACCTCCAAAAATAAAATTAAAAAAGCTTAAAAGCCAAAAGGTGCTTAAAATAAGTCAATCCAAGATTCCTAGATATATGCTACATATAGTTGTGGTATGAGCATTACATAAGAATAGGACTTCGTACATTAGGTAACAAATCCCCCTCAAGAAGAGGTGGATGAAGCCTTCCCTTTAATATTGATGTGGAAACAAATTTATGCATAAAAATTTCAAGAAATAGTATATCTGAACCCATAATTTCAAAAATACAAACCTTAAAGTTGAATCCATGGCTTGTAAATGCTATGTTGATTGTAGTAGTTCATCATTTCTGTTAGGTTAAGGCCAAGAGTACCTTGATGCAAATGGTTGCAGCTGATTGGTTAAGATCTAACAGACGTGAAGATGACCTTGCTAGTCGTCCCGGAGGCATAGCGCAGGTAACTTGTCATTCTTTTTGGGGCTGATGCTAATAAGGTGAATAAATGTGATAAAAGAAGGTTGTGAACAATAAAAGCAATCAATATATTCATGCGACAAGTTCCACCTTGTTTTTCTATAGATTGCCTATCTAAAATTTCTCTTGCAATGTACAGAGATATGCTTCTCAGGGTAGGCCGGAGTTCTTTTTCATTATCAACATCCAGGTCATTTCTTCAGCTTACAAATGTATAATCATCAAACACCTAGACTTTTTAATCTTAAATATTTTTGTTCCGTTAAATGGATCAGGTCCCGGGAGCAACCACTTACAATCTTGCTCTATATTACATGTTGACATCTCCTTTGGAAGAAACACCGTTACTTGAGCGCTTTGTCAATGAAGATGATTCTTTTAGGAATTCAAGGTTTAAGCTTATACCATACATCTCCAAGGTTGGTATATTAGGGGCATGAAGCAAGAGTTTAGCTAAACATAATACACATAATACATAAATATGCCCTTTAACTTGGCTTCAGCTGACATTTTTGCTCTCCAACTTTGAGTGCGCAACAAGTAGACACTTAAACTTGTATAAAATTGAACAGATAGACACGTTCATCCTATATGGCGTCCTACATGACAATTTTGTGTCCTATGTGGCATCTTACATGTATTATGCCACATATGACATGTGTGTTTATTTATTGGGTTTTATACAAGTTTAAGTGTCTAGTTATGCACACTCAAAGTTGGAGGGTATAAATGTCAGTTGAAGCCAAGTTAAAGAACATATTTATGTATTATGCCAACATAATATAAGATAAAGTTCATTTCTCTTCACTTGGATGAATATACAAGCATCCCATATTAAACCTTTTACTGACTAATAATCCATAGGGATCCTGGATAGTGAAGCAGAGTGTTGGTAAGAAAGCTTGCTTGGTTGGTCAAGCACTAGAAGTGCATTATTTTCGAGGAAGAAATTACCTAGAGGTAAAATGCACGACTAAAGAGGACATCATTACTAACCAAAAAGCTCTTTTCTGTTACGCTCTCATTTCAAATACTAACCAGGAAATTTGTGTTGATATTTCAGCTTGGCATTGATGTTGGATCATCAACAGTGGCACGGGGTGTGGTCAATCTTGTTCTCGGATACTTGAACAATCTTGTTATCGAAATGGCATTTCTGATACAGGTATAAATCATCGTCTTCTTAATAAAATACTTTACTTCTTTTCTCATCTTGAAAATAGTTGCATATTGTTTAATTCATATTTTTATAGGGTAATACACCAGAAGAACTCCCAGAGTTTCTTCTAGGAACGTGTCGATTGAACCATCTAGACGTATCCAAATCGATTCAAACAGACTCCGTAAGCATAAGCTAAACATAATATTTTTCAGAAAAAAAAGTTGCATTACTGCAAGGGTTTATTAATCTAGCAGAAGAATGAAGATAGGTAATGGAAAGCTCATATTGATTGATTCATATTTTTATTTTGTTAATATATCCATGCACCTTAATGATGGTGATTAGGCATTTGCTTAATCTATATATGTATTAATTAATATAGCAAAAATACATAACAAGTGCCTTGGATATTTATTCAATCCATATAGACAAATATAGGCATTCTTTTACATCAAATTCATTTGATTTTAGAAGTATATATTTGTTGATTTTTATTTGAAGATAGGGGGTTATTAATCTGTAATTTTTTCTCAATTTCAAATAAAATTTCCATTCTTGGAACATACAAATTCTTCAATAACTGCTCTTGTTAGTTTCTATATTTTATAGATTTAAGTATATGTTTGGCAGCAAGAAGGAGAGTATTATAAATAACTTATTTAAATGGCATAATATAATAAATATGCTCTTTAACTTGGCCTCATTTCATATTAATTATATCCTTCAACTTTGAGTGCACAAGTACACTTAAATTTGTATACAAATAGACACACACTACCTACGTGACATCCTACATGGCAATTTGCATCTTATGGGGTGTCCTACATGTATTATGTCACATAGGACTCATGTGTCTACTTGTTCAAGTTTGTACAAGATTAAGTGCCTACTTGTGTACACCCAAAGTTAAATGGTATAAATATGAAATGAGGCCAAGTTAAAGGATACATTTATGTATTATGCCTATTTAAATTGGTTTGTACACTGCCCTTAGAGATACTCATAGTGTTACCATAATAATAATTATGAAGTAATGGTCATTATGTGGAGTTAAGTAATATTTAGTGTATCTCGACATAAAACAATTCTTTGAGGACGCGAGTAATATCTTGTGAGTTATTGTTACAACAATATATTTAGTGTATCTCGACATAAAACAATTCTTTAAGGACGCGAGTAGTAACTTCTGAGTTAGTGTTACAACAACATATTTAGTGTATCTCGACATAAAACAATTCTTAAGGATGCGAGTAATAACTTGTGAGTTATTGTTACAACAACATATTTAGTGTAATCTCCTAACTAACAATGAGAGTGTATATGGATGGGTTCGTTCGTTCGAGTTTATCAAATATCAAATCAAATTATTTGTGTCGAATTTTCAAATCTATAAACCAAAGCAAATTAATAAAACTCAGATTTTTCAACGTCGAGTTTTTTTTAATACTAAGTATTCATACAAACATAAAAAGGCATGGAGTCGTAGAAGCTGCTAACAAGAACATCAAAAAGATCTTGAGAAAGATGATTGATAATCATAGAGGTTGGCATGAGATGTTACCATATGCTTTATTGGGATACCAAACCGCCGGTAGAACATCAATTGGAGCAACTCCATACTTGCTAGTATATGGGGTAGAAGCAATGATACATGATGAAGTTGAAATACCTTCGTTGAGGATCATTCAAGAAGACAAACTGAGCAATGTTGATTGGGTTCGTAATCAGATTGAACACTTAGCCTTAATAGATGAAAAGATGATGACCGTTGTTTTTCATGGTCAATTATATCAACAGAGAATAATTTGTGCTTTCAACAAAAGAGTGATATTTCGACCATTTGAAGAAGGACAATTAGTCCTCAAACGTATTTTCCCTCATCACGATGAGTACAAGGGAAAATTTGCACCGAATTGGCATGGACCATACATGGTTCGTAAAGTGCTATCCGGAGGTGCTTGGATCCTGTTAGAGATGGACGGACAAGAGTGGCCAAAACCAATCAACTTACATGTTGTCAAGAGATACTGCATCTGAAGATTAGTTTTTCTCTCATATCTTTCCTTGTAATCATATCATTTGCTTACAATTACTTTTGCTTATTTTTTATATGTCTATAATAAACTACGTCTTACCTGAATTCTCAAGAATGAGATATGTAGGCGGCCTATGTCGGCCTCAGTCACCCATTTATCATTTTTTTTATATTTTCTTGTGTTTGAACTACATTTGACCTGAATTCTCAAGAATGAGATACGTAGGTGTCCTATGTCGGCCTCAGTCATTTCCTTATTAAAATTTCCTATTCTCTTTATGTTCAAAAAGAAGGAACTACGTTTGACCAGATTTTTGCCTTAAAAGAATACGTAGGCATCACAACGACACGGTTATATACCCCATAAAATTTCCATTTCCCTTTATAATGGAAACTAGGGCAGGTTTTTTAGAGGAACTTAAAAATTCATAATATAAAGATCTTTCTCCAACAAGACAAGATTGAGAATGCATCAAAAATATGCAACTAGGAAGAATTTTTGAAAAGATCTCAAAAATTCTGCAAATCTTCCTACCAGAATTTCAAGAAATGCCAAGACATTTCACTGCTTCTCAAAAATTTCATCAAGTATTGTCAGAAGTTCAGAGTTAACTTCAAGTAATCTTCGGCATGATCAAAAGCTCACGATCAACTCCAAATGAACCCCAAAATTGCCAAAAATTCAAAGTCAATAATCTTCTGATTTTACAACTTAATGGAATTTCAAAGGTTCCAACCAAGCTATCGTATATGTCGAAATCTCAAACTGGAGTGTTCATTTAAGCTTTAATGTAACATGAGATTTGGCAGTGACACTCCCCAAATTACTTTTCAAAAATATAATTTCCTTAAAACTGTATACATATATCAAATTAGTTTGTATAAAATATAGATCTATCTTATGTCTACCAAGAAGCGAGAAGCTAGAAGCAGTCAACCAAAGATAGTGAGAGGAAGAGTAAGCAATCAAAGAAGTCAACACATATTAGTTCATTTAAAACTAATAAAAAAATTTATGGATGCAGGTTTACAAGGATATCATATATGATATCACCATATCCCTCTATACAACAAATATGAAAAAATCAAAAGAGAAAAAACACTCAAGGATGACATTTTTTTTTGGATACAAAAAATGATATTGATATTACCGAGACAAAAGCAAGCAATTTGGTATTTCGAGTAACAATGTCTTTCTCATATTTCCCAGAAAAACAGGATCCACAACGAACATACAAGTGGTCAAAGGAAAAAACAGGTGAAAGCACTGAGAGGATGATACTTTAAGATGTACAAATGACATTCATATCGCATTTCCTAGCATTAAAGATGTCTGAAGGGCATACATCAGACACATCAAATATTGGAGAGAATTTGAAGTGCAACTTGCCAAAAAATATCCATTGTCACGTTAAATTCGGAAAAGGCTAACGTTAGAGGATATTTGTAAGTCACATCGATACCGAACGTGGTCATGTGCATTGCCAAAAGGCCATTTCATACCATGTCATCAGAGGTGGTGATGTTATTGCCGAGATGGCCATCAACATTAAATTATAAGAGATGATAATATTATTGCCGAGAGGTTCATTCATATTATATTATTGAAGGTGATAATATCATTGTCGAGAGGGTCATCAATACTATATTATCAAAGTTGATAATATCATCGCCGAGAGGGTCATCCATATTATATTATTGAGGTGATAATATCATTGCTGAGAGGGCCATCAACATTATATTATCAGAGGTGGTTCATTGCCGAGAGGATCATCCATATTATATTATTGGAGGTGATAATATCATTACCGAGAGGGTCATCCATGTTATATTATCAAGGGTGGTAATATCATTTGCCGAGAGGGTCATCCATACCATTTGCTAGAAGAGGTGATATCTTCTCGAGAGGGCTATGAACATATTACATCATATCAATTCATCGTATATGGCGTCAAAACTAGAGGAGGCTAACATTCGAGAAGTATATTATAAATCACACCAACTTTGGAAGGGTGCTCTATTTGCTCTACGTCAAAATCGGAGGAGGCTGACGTGCCAATGTAGTAAAGACAGTACTTTTTCTATTTAAATTACAGTTTCTACTAATAAATATTATCTTAGTCTTTATCGAGAACATCCAAGAGGATGCGGTCTCAATTAAACCACATGTGCGGATGTCATTAAAAAGGATGCAGCACAATGTGTAACTTTATCTTAACAGTGAACTAGGACGTAGTATACGGATGAATATCAAACTCTTTGGACGCAAGCAGAGGAGAGACTTACACCACAATCAAACCACACCCATATCAGAAGGCATGTCGATATTTTCTTGGGGTCTTTTAGTTTTAGTTTCGCATCCGGTGTAATTTTCAACTCCAACTGGAAGCAAATCGTCAAATCCGAGTGACAATACACCAGATGTTTTGAAAATTATGTCCGTGTAAGTTCTTACTGATGGATGTGAAGAGCTCCAAATTCATGACTAAGAGGTTGCAAACCTCTATTTCGTAACTTGACTTATTTGTCATTTTTCCTGAACCAAAGGTTATCTTAGCATAATAGATTGACTTACCAACCAATGGAGTTGAACTACAGACAACCTGATTCCTGAGGTCAAGGGATATGTAAGGTGGGCTCCATGTTGAAAACTCAGATGTATTCCAACAATCTCTCTTGAGTCTTATTTTCGAGCATTCCGGTCTCTCCATAATTTGATTCCAGATATCTTTTGAGTTTTTTTCCAAAATATCATGCGCCAAATCAAGCGTTGTTTTGAACTATAAATGATTTGACTTCTCATGTAACTTGAGATATGTAGGAAACTCAATGTCAGGGTCTGATCATAATTTTTTTTTTAATTTGTATCGAGTCTTTCTTTCAAAGAGATGGAAATAAGTTCGGTCAAAATTAGATTCGTCAATCTTCTTTGTCAGGTTCTCTTTCATCGACCCTATCCAAAGTATGGGGTAGTTGTTGACACCCAATTTTGACCCTATGCAATTTGAGTTAATTATCGAGCTTCTTCAATTTCAAACAATTTGAAATAATCGTATTTGAAAAATCCTAAAATATTTTAAATCTTTCTCTAGTTAGTTTTGCTATTTTTGTTTTCCAGAAATAACTATATAATTTTATATATTGATGTATATATAATATTTTCTTTTATATAAATATTTAATAAATAGCCTAAAATAGTGTTTAGTGTAAATACATATTTATTTCCTTTAAATTAGCGAATTTTATAATTATGTATAATTAGTTTTCCATTTTAAGTAATGAACTTATGTCTTGATAATTATTTTGTCTTGTTTAAATTAAGAAGCTCAAATAATTAATCGATAATTATCCATCTCATTTTAATTTTGTCTGAATTTAGTTATTTGACTCAATTTGATTATACCTAAGTCTAATTCTGTTAGAGTAGCAACTCAAGTGGTCAAATTTTAAATAAAATAGGTCATATTCTTAACTCTTGCACACATGTACACATATACATATATTTGCAGACACTCTCCCATGCTCTCCTCTCTCTTTTCCTTTTCCAGTCCTCACGCTCCCTCTATCTCTCACGCCCTTCGCTCTCCCTCTTCCCCTTTACCACACCATCTTCCTCAACTCAGAAGCCCATAACCCTAGCCCTAAGTTATCGTCGATGAGACATAGCCATCACCTCACGTCTCATTTTTCCCCTTTTCCAGGGATTTCTTGTCTACCTTGGAAGAAGTTTGAATTTTTTTCAATTGCCTCAACAAATTCCCCCCAAAACATCCAATCTTCTCATATAAATAGCCCTCTATACTTAGTGATTTGGAGAGCAATCTGAAGTTGGATTTTGAGGGCAAAGAACATTGTTCTTGCAAATATAAACACACGAAGGTTAAACCCTCGAATTTCTGATTTCATTTCGTTCAGTGGAGTTCTTGTTGGAGCTTCAGTCAGTGGTGGTGAAGTCCTCTTGCTTGTTGTCTCGGTTTGCTGCCAAAAAAAGAGTGGGATGAAACCTGACACCATTATAGAGTCAATTTTGATGAAGTTCATGCCTCAGAAGTTCAAATGCTAGACTATATGCAACATGATTTGTGAAAAACTGATATACATCATGTGTATTCAAAATGAGAATTGGGTTAAAGCCCAAAAATTGTAGCGAATTTGGCCCAAGTAGGGGACCGAATTCATTATCTCTTTGTTTTTCTAATTGGTTTGATTATGTTTTGACTAATTTTATTTAATTATTAATTTTGTTAATTATCTTAATAAGATTCCTCAAAAGATGAATGGTTTCCTTTGTGTTGGTTTACTTTAATAAATTTTATTTTATCAACTCTTGCTTTCCTTATTTACATAAATCAAATATTGTTAGTCAAAAATTTCACTTCTCTTCAATTAATTTAAGATAGTTTCATGCCTTTATTGCAAAATTGGTTTAAGGTATGATCTTTAAAGTGATTCAAATAAATTCCTACATAATCTATTTTTAAAGTTTTAATCTTAATCTATTTTTAAAGTGTTAATCTTAATCTATTCTTTCTCAAGTTTTAATCACTTTCTTTTTGTTTCAAAAGTTTAAGTTAGGTTTCCTTTTTCTAAAAGCTCCCCAAAAAATGTTCTTTACTTAATTATTTTCTCAAAATTTAGTCAAATATTTCAATTAAATCGTCGGATAACTGCGTGTTAGCGGCTATTTTAAGCGTTAATACCTTCTTAAAGTAGAGATAAGAACTTCTTACCTGTTTTCTCTAAATTCTTAAAGGTTTATCTAAGACCTTTTTAAATTAAGTTTTCTTACTTTAAAAAAAAAATAAGTGACTGTACTTTTTCTAAGTATTTTTAAAAAATTATTTTATACTTAGAACATTTCAAAAGTGGTTTTTCTAAAGATAGTAAAATCAAGACATAACATACTTTCTCCATCCAACAATAATTGTCCACTATACTATTTTAGGATATCCAATAATACTTGTCCACTTTATGAAATCAATAGATAATTTTACTCTTAGTCCCTAATTTACCCTTATTTTTAATTATAATCATTTCACTATTATATTTTTCAAAACATTATATTTATTATATTCAAAGGGTGATATAGTAAAATTATCCTTCTATTTATAATTTCTTAAGAAGTGTACACAGTCAATAATGAACAAGTATTGTTAAACAGAGATTACAACTTAACAATAATCATACTCACCTACCAACCCCACACACAAAAAAAGAGTAAAAACGTAATCATCAATGAACATACACATCCAAAGTAGGATTAGATTGTAAAAAAGCATTATAACAAAATAATACTTCTCAAATTTTGTAATTTTAAATATTTTATAATATATTGAACTGATGATATATTTTATATATTACTTTATTACTCCCTCCATTCCTATTTACTTGTCAAATATTTCCTAATTTGATTTCTCCTTTTATTTGTCATTTTTGACAAATCAAGGAAGGACAAATTTATTTTTCCAATTATACCCTCAAGTTATTAACATTGAGTTAATATCTTTAAAAAATGTAGTGAGTAAATATGTTATCAATTAATAGAAATAAAATAATAAATTCATTATTTGAATCATTATTTTCTTAATAAATGTACCAAGTCAAAATTTGACAAATAAAAATAGATACGGGGGAATATTTACAAGTGTTGTAATCAAGGTGTTTTTCTAGAAATGTGTGTGGCCCACTTTAGTACTAAATGTATTTACCTTATTTTTCCTTTTAATTTTGATATATATATATATATAATTATAAATCATAAAAATAAACAATTTAAAATGTTTGACTATATTTTAAACGGAAAAGGGCCTAAAATATCCTCGAAGTATTGGAAATGGTACAAAATTACCCTTCATCCACCTATTGGCTCCAAAATACCATTGTCATTCACCTTTTGGTCCAAAATTAACCACTTATTTAACGGTTTTAAATTTAAACTATTTAAATATTTTTTGGAAAAATGCATAACTACCCCCAACTTATGCCCGAAATCTCAGATACACACTTATACTATACTAAAGTCCTATTACCCCCTCAAACTTATTTTATAAATAATTTTCTACCCCTTTTCGGCCTACGTGGCACTATTTTGTGGGTCCAGCGCGTGGTGACAATTTTTTCAAACTATCTGGTTGATAGTGCCACGTAGGCCGAAAAAGGTTAGAAAATTATTTATAAAATAAGTTCGGGGGAGGGAGGGGGGGGGGGTAATATGACCTTAGTATAGTATAAGTGTGTCTCTGGAATTTCGGGCATAGGTTGAGGGAGTACTTATGCATTTTCCCATATTTTTTTAAAATACGTGGCACTCAACTGTTTATTATAATTTAATTTATTAATATAATTTATAAACCCACCCATTACTAATTAAACCTGACCCAATTAATAAGCCCATCCCAAATCCACCTTATAAACAAAACCCTGAACCCTTCCTTTCCAAGCTTGTCTTTTAGCAACTTTCACATATAACAAACATAAAAATCATATTTGTATGTTATAACTATAGTTTGCATAATTGCGCTCCATAACAAACTTTATGTTTGCTATGACTATTAATATGTATATTTCGCTATACATATACAAAAGAAACAATTGTATAATCTGTTTCGGTATACATATACAAAAGAATCAATTGTATAATTTGTGTTTGTATAAAACGAGAAAGAGAGAAAGACAAAAGAAAAGTGGGGCAGGGGAAGATCTGTATTTATATAATCATAAGTGTATATGATGAAAATATATGTATTTGTATTTGTATATACAATTTTCTCTTACTTTATACAAACACAAATGCAATTTATAAATTTGTGTTTGTATAAAGTGAAAGAGACGAGCGAGATCTGGGAGAGGGGAGAGAGGGGAACGAAAATATATGTATATATACAATTTTCTCTCGCTTTATACAAACACAAACGCATTTTATACATTTGCGTTTGTATAAAATATTTGTGTTTGTATAAAGTGAGAGAGGTGAGGAGAGACTGCCCAACGAGAAACGAGAGTGGCGAGCGAGAAATTCAGAGAGAGAGGCGAAATGACAACAGTTTGCTACGGGTTATAATTAAATCAAACTGTGATTATAACATTTAATTTGAGTTAATAATTTCTATTTTATATAATTTTTCCATTGTTTTTTTCTCCGTCGATTTCTCCTAGGTTTATAAGATTAACAACCAGAAGCCATGGAAGCCAAAGAGAGAGAAGTAAAGAAAATCATAACATTGTGTACGAAGTCGGAGAATTTTCTGTAAATAGGATGAAAAGAGAATCTGTGCTTAATACCGTATATTAAAGAGTAGGAGCAAAGAAGTGACAGAAAGTCTCATTGTTTTGGGATGGGTGGTAAAAGGATCAGTGCCTTGATATTATAGCTGTATAAAGTCGAGTAAAATGGTGAAGAAGAATCCAACAAGTGTGATACTACTCTGTTCCTGTATAAAAATGGAATTGAAGCGATTGGCAATCTTATAAACGTAGGAGAAATTGATTGAGAAAAAGACAATCTTGGAAAGGAAGGGTTCAGAGTTTTGTTTATTAGGTGGATTTGGGACAAGTTTATTAATTGGGTCGGGTTTAATTAATAATGAGTGGGTTTATAAATTATATTAATAAATTAAATTATAACCAATAGTTGAGCGCCACGTATTTAAAAAATATTTAAGTAGTTTAAATTTAAAATCGTTAAATAAGTGGTCAATTTTGTACCAAAGGGGGATAGCAAGGGTATTTTGGAGCCAATAGGTGGATGGGGGGTAATTTTTTACCATTTTCAATACTTTGAGGGTATTTTAGGCCCTTTTCCGTATTTTAAAAAATAACAAAAAAAGTACTATAAATTATAATAATTAATAATTTAAAATACTAAAAATATTATAAATTTTGATTGAGTCTTAAAACTCTATTAGTGCACATTGATTAAGACAATGAAAATAACATATATTATTTAAAAAATTATAAATCACAATAATTAATAATTTAATAATTATAAAAAAAAATTAATTGACAATTCCATTTGTATGGTATAAAAGTTACATCTCTCCCATTTTATATGATTTACTTTTCTTTTTACACTTTGTTTGGATCATTGTTACCCATTGTATTGTATTGTATCGTTACTATATCTATAATGTTTGTTTTGATTGTTATTTAGAATGTGTTGTATTGTATTGTTAAATTCCGTTGTTATGTAACAATGAAAACCCCAATTTTATGGAACAACCAATTTGGTGTGTTTCAATTGTTACTTAGTTTCTTTTTCCAATTATATCTTTACATAGTATTTCATAATACTATTTTACCCTTTACCTTATATTATTTAATTCTAGTCAAACCTCCTACCATAGAATAATTAAAGATATTTTAGTAAATTTATAAATTATAATACAATACGATACAATCAAACCAAACAATAAAAATGTTATAAAACAACAAACAATACAATCTAGTCAAATATTGTTTCAACCATACAATACAGTACAATAGAGTACAATATAATACAATATATTATGAAACAATGGGTAGCAATGATCCAAACAAAGTGTTAGTCAATTTAAAACAAAATCACAGATTTCTATATTTAGTAATAATTTAATTTTAAAATGTCTATTTTATTATTACGAAATGATAGCTTATTTTAGACTATAAAATTTCAAAAGTTTATTTTTATTTTATAAATTTTGTATTAATTTAAAGTAACAGATATAAATTGAGACGAGAGAGGAGAGAGCCGGTGTTTTGGGAGTTATGGATTAGTCGACAAATTGTTCCATACACTTTATCTCTTTGCAAGGCAGAGACAGGTGGAGACAGCTTCTTTCTCCAGCCATGGAGATTGTGGTTCACAGTTCAGTTAGTCAATATTCGAAACCCTTCTACAGCTTAGCTAGAAACCGAATAATGGCAGCATCAGTTCCAATTACAAGAGTTACAGCAATGGATAGGAGAAGAGAGGGAATTTCACAACTCACTTCTCATTCTTTTTTTCCTGCTATTAGGAGAATAAGAGCAATGCATAGGAGCATCACTTCTTCTCCAACGGGTATCTACTTTTTTGTTCCTGCAACTCCCTCGTCTTAGAGATTTTGTTACTTTACCTTTATCGATTGTAAACTATATGTAACTTTAATTTTCAAAATTCCACTAACGATGAGTTTATGTACTTCTTAAAATTGGTTTAAATTGGGATGGAAGGAGTAATTCTGAGTTTTGAATTATTAATTGTCACCTAGCTTCTCAGAAATATAGTAGTTTGGGCCTTTAATTTGCTACTATTTGTATTTATCAGAAAAAAAAAAAAATTGTGCTTACTATGTGGTGTTCCATTAATTCCATTGAAGGTGATTCAGTTTCTTTTGCAACACCTGAGGTGGGAGTTAGCAATACTGAAACGCGTGAATGGGCGATGCAAGGTAAATTTATACAATGCCAAAATGATGTTATTTCAGCCTTAAAGAAATAGTATGATGAATGCTTGAGATTTTCTTTTAATAATTTTGATAAGAAATTTTGGTTATATTGGATCGTTGTACTCATTAACGGCCGAGGTGCATTCTGAACTTCCTTTTGGCTTTCTTGCATTTTGTATTATGTTTTATTTTGGATAATGGTGGTCTCTGGGCAACTTGTGTACACCTTGACTAATTCCACGTGACACCTGCATTTTGTCTTATGTGTCTTGTCTGGATTTTGATAGAACTTTTAAGTTGAGACATAATGTTTGGACCATGGAAACAAAACAATGTGTTATGGTGAAGTATCTATGCTTAGCTGCATCTAGATTTTTACTTCAGTAGTATTTACATGTATGTTCTTCATTTGTAGTGGTTGTGTGGCCATGCTTTTGTAACTTTGTGAGAATATGTCCTAGAAGAATTGCACACCTGACACCTTAATAGCAAGGCATTATGTATTTACCCATACTGTGCTGTTAAACTCTTGTTACTGAACTTGACAAGGGGCTATAAGACTGTAAATGTGTTTCTCCATCCTACCATTCCACATCAACACCTTTTAGAAGATTGCACATTCAGAAGTCTTTGTTTCAACAACTAGTTGAATATTCTATGGAGTATGAGGGGAACTGTAAGCCCATGAAACCTGTACCGACAGATCAACTTTAAGGAAATGAAAAGTTCTATTGTCAACTTTGTAATAAATTTTGCGTTTCTTTTAAATTATAAGTACCAATATTTTGGTGGAGTGGTACCTAAAATTTTTGCAAGTGCAATATTACCGTGCAACCATTGCCATAAACCCAGGCAGCCTTCATAGGAAAAAAGGGAATTGCCAACTATTTGAAAGAAATGGAATGAATGGGACCTTAAGAAAATAACATGAAGGTGGTGGCTCAGGGGGTGTTAAAGCTAAGATGCTAGGGCTCCTTATAACAGAGAAGATGTCAAACATTAATGTTATAAAGGTTGCTTTTGTTCTTGAGGAGAAGGGGTCATGATTGATGAGGATGGCAAAACAAATGTGTCTGGGTGGAGGTGTGATGCTGAAAGAACGGTATTTGAGGAAATGGAGATACATAATGTTGAAGCAAATCTGTGATTTCCTTGTTTTTGATGGGTCGATGTAGGGGTGGTAAAATGGGTAAAATATATGGTTATCCGTTTAATTCAACCATATCATCAATCATAAAATATGGGTAACTCATGGGTATCCACCAATTACACTCTCCTTAAAGTTTGTAACGATGTAGAAACCTATAAAAAGTACACTTATTAAGGGTGTGTTTGGTATGAAGAAAAAATATTTTTGAAAAATAATTTCAAATTTTCTAATTTTGATTGACTTAAATGTTTTGGAAATATTTAAGTGGCTTATTTTTCTCTAATTTAAGAAAAATGATTTCCGTACATAAAGTAGGGGGAAAAATTCAAAACTTTTTTTTAAATCACGAAATAATTTTTCAGAACTTTCCTTAAACCTCACCACTTAAAACTGGTCCGGGATCCGACTTCCAACCCCGACTCGAGACCCAAAGATTGACCTCCCAACCTCGATTCAGGACCACTAATTTTCCAAAAAAATATATTCTAGAAAAAAATGAAAAAATATTTTCCTTCATACCAAATACACACTAAAAGGAGAAAAAGAATAAGAGAAAAATCTTGTAATTTGAAAGTATTTATTTCTTTACATAATAAGAAGCAAAGTCGAGTCGGATATTCTATCAATTTTCACCTAACTAATTTTGACCAACCCATATCCGACTCTACCCGCCCATTTGCCACCTCTAGTTGGATGTTTGTAGTTTGGCATATGTGTGTACCTTACTTTTTATATTGTAGTTCATTTTGTTAATTCCAAGTGAGCCATCTATTTATTTTTTGCTAGTAAGGAGTTATATGAATAGTTTATTCATTTAATTTTTTTTAATTAATAAAATTGAACTTTTTGTTACCTTTCTCAGAAAACAAAATATTTCCAAGGGATTTTTTCATAGGTGAAACCATGTGCTTCAACAAAGTGTACACTTCAAACAATGACGTGCAAAGTAATCCAAACGAAAAGCAATTGGTTCTTTGAATCTCAACTCCGAGGAGTTGGATTATATGGACATTATTGTATATTGGATGTTGAAATAATTTATTTTGATTATAATTTGATTATTGTATCACTAAATTTATCTATGTTTTTGTATTTTTTGAACTTTTAATATTTGTGCGCTTGTCTTCCTTGTGAGATTACGCTTTGTTTGTTGTTGTTGTACACTTGTCTTCAAAGAAGCATGCACTTCACTTCTTGCTTTTCGCTTCAAACTGCATGGACCTTATCACTTAATTGCGCTTTTCAATTTTAAAAGACTGCTTCTGAAATCACGTGTAGGGAAGGGACTCTTTTTAGTCATCTTTGAATGAAATTCACTTTTCTAGAAATCGAAATTCAAAGTTGTGGATGGCAAGTAGCTTCTACAGTCACAATTTTCTGGGTAGCACTTAATCTTTGTGCAATCTTCTGCTGAACTTTTCATGTTTTATGGAGTATTTGGCTCCTTATGTGTTGGAGTGTTTGTACTGTTTTATATGGCCACAGATTTCTATACTTTAAGGAAGGATGTAGAAACTGTCTTAGAGCGTGTTCAGGAGATCAGAGCTGCTGCTGGTCTAAAGCAATTACAGGAAGATCTTGCTGCTTTAGAAGCAGCAGCTGCTGATAGCTCTCTCTGGGATGATCGTGCTAAAGCTCAGGAAACACTTCAGGCTTTGACTGATTGCAAAGACAAATTAAAGCTTCTCCGTGACTTCAAGACACAGGTACCTATACTTTCCTTCAAAGAGAGATGGAGAGCAGAAAACACTTGTACTATGTTGTTTCCTTGTTAACATCAAAATTCATTTTTCCATTTTTGCTGAAACATCTTTGTACTATAATAGTCTTGCACTGGAGGTCCTATTTTATCTTGCGAGGCGTATGTCACCTTTAACTTTGATTTGTCTTTGCAGTAAATGGTTAATGGTTCAAGGACATTTAAGAATCCAGTGGTTACCAATCTTATTCTTCTGGAGAATCTCCTTCATTTCCCCTAAATACCTCCTTCTGTCCATAGTTTGGAATATTGATTAAAAACTAAAGAGGAAGATAATAGAGTGGACAGATGTCCATTTGAAAGATGAAAAAAAAAAAAACATTTTTTCCCCTTTGATGTGCAATTAAAAATTTTGCAAAGCTTTTCTGTTTGGGGCACTTCTAGAATTTTCTTCTAGTCCTTGAAAACATCTCAGGTATCTCACCACGTATTTAGATATTTATTCATAAATCAGTGTCAGTACGACAGTGACAATTCAGTAATTCACACTTCCACAGGCTGATGATGCAGAAACAATTATTAAGCTCACTGAGGAGATGGACTCAATTGATTCAGTGTTTCTTCAAGAGGCCTCTGGTATCATAAAGGAATTGAACAAGGCACTGGATCGTTTTGAGTTGACTCAACTTCTTTCAGGCCCCTATGATAAAGAAGGTGCAGTGATTACTATCACAGCTGGTGCGGGCGGCACTGATGCACAGGTAATGCTGGATCTGTAGCAAGGGGCAAGGTCTATTGATTTTTTTTCTTGATAACCTCGGTGCTTGGGTCAGTTTTCGTGCATCTCGACTAATTCAACGGGATATGTGCCGCCAAATACTAGGTAATCTGTCCACCAATGCTAAGGCTAGTGTTGCTTAATTGAGTGAAAACCAGGAAAAGAACAAAAGAAAACTTATGAATATGAAGGAATAAACTAGTAAAAGGGAACGAAGAACTAGAAAGAAGAGAGCTTATGAATAGGAGCGGAAAAGTATGTTCTATTTCACTGCAATTAAAACTTACATTTATAATATAACATTAACTTCAAATACCTAAATATCAGCACAAAATCTGCTGAAAATAAACAAACTCCTAACGACTAGGAAAAGAAGTTATCTCAAGAAAACTAATTTACTGCAGTAAATAAATAAAGCTGCAGTCCTAAAACATACCATCTAACACTCCTTGCTTTAGGATCTGCACATTCCTAGTTTCTTTCTGAAAAACTCAAACTTGCCGAGGGGAAGGAGCTTGGTGAAAATGTCAGCAACCTGCTTATCACTTTTGCAGTAAAGAAGCTTCACATCTCCATCTTTCTGCACGTCTCTCGAGAAAAATAACTTGAACATTGAAATGTGTTATGTATCTTTAGGGAATGATTGATTCACAGGCGATATATAAATTCAACTCGTTAAAGGGAGGCTGAAACCTTAGAGTTCATTAAAAGAGAACTCCGATCTCTTCAACTCTTCAAAAGGAGGCTGAAACCTTAGAGTTCATTAAAAGAGAACTCCGATCTCTTCAACTCTTCAAAAGGAGGCTGAAACCTTAGAGTTCATTAAAAGAGAACTCCGATCTCTTCAACTCTTCAAAGGAGCTGAAACCTTAGAGTTCATTAAAGAGAACTCCGATCTCTTCAACTCTTCAAAAGGAGGCTGAAACCTTAGAGTTCAATGGAAGAGAGAACTCTAATCTCTTGCGTTTTATTGAAATATGATTTCTGATTTATTCCTCAAAAGCCTCTTTAAATAGGAGTCTTATTACATCAATAGGAAGTCTAATTCTTATGAAAGTAGGAGACCTAAATCCTATTCTTGTTACGACCCAAGGTAGACCCTAGGTGTAAAATGGTGTATAAGACCTCGAGAGGCCCCATACAAGCCACTTAGCATACATCGTACAAGATAATAGAAATCAAAGATTTAAAAGACACTGTCAAAACATACAGTTTTGTAAAACGAGCGGAAGTCTAACAATGTTTCAAAGCCATCTAGTACAAAAGAGTAATCGGGACATAACCCGTACATCAAGATCAAAACTAAAATGTAAAGACAGTATGAAATAAAGGCTTGGTCCTCGGAACATGAGGACTCACCAATCTTTAACTTCTACTAAGAGATCCTTAGCAACGGAGGTGCGAATCTGGAGCGTCGGACCCTACATTTGGGGATAATGTAGGCAAGAGTATGCGTTAGTACAAATATGTACAAAGTATGATAGCAATGCATAGAGTATAAATCGTGATAAAGGGACATTTTGTGATATGCAATGACCAAGCTAAAACACGATAATAAAGAGTTAGAAAACATACGTCATAAAACATGGTCAATGCAAGTAGACATCATCTTAAAACACATGTGAGATACTTCTTGAAGTAACCTTGATTCATTAATGTGGGAGGATTACCTATAACCGACATGTAAAACCATGTGAGTTATTAACATGGAATCCGGTGTCTACCCCACACCGATAAGAGGTGTTCTCACTTGCCAAGGTAAGAACCATGAACTTTCTAGCTTACGTGGATCCACTAGCTAATGTCTATCTAGACAACCTATGATGGCGCATAGTTTATGGGACACGGGTAATCACCACTTGTCCACTCGGTACTAAGTATACCTCCCACGGAATATTCATTAGTCTTATTCATCTTTTCTTTAAGGGACTTGGGTAATCGCCTCTTGTCTTTTGTTAGAGGGCATGGGTAATCGCCACTTGCCTCATCATTAGAATAACTCCTTAACTTTGATTCATTTTAGATGAGAAGACCTTTCAACCTTAGAATCCTTTATGTAAGAAATCCTTTCACAACAATCAACAACAACAACAACATATATGCTTTACTCTCAAAGCAACTTACATGAAATGGACATCTCTACTTACGCCAATTTTCTCTGATTGAGGTTGATAGACCTTATAC
This sequence comes from Solanum tuberosum, assembly GCF_000226075.1. Taxonomy (NCBI): domain Eukaryota; kingdom Viridiplantae; phylum Streptophyta; class Magnoliopsida; order Solanales; family Solanaceae; genus Solanum; species Solanum tuberosum. The sequence goes on from NW_006239105.1 coordinate 875,933, forward strand.
GCTTTGGAAATAGTACTATAGCCTATAAAGATGCCAGGAACTGCGTTCTTATCAAGTTTATATCTTTTAACCTTGGCACATAACAAAAACACAGCGAAAAATCCTAAAAAATTGCAATGAGGGTTTATGACCATACCATACTTTATATGGTGTTTTATCCTCTACTGCTCTAGAAGGAAGTTTGTTTTGCAAAAAAAATAAAATAGCAGTGCTAGTGGCCTCTGCCTAGAACATTTTTGGTAGATATTTCTCATATATCATGCACCTAGTCATCTCTATTATACTTTGGTTTTTCCTCTCACTGACTCCATTTTGTTGTGGACTATAAGACAGTTAGTTGATGTTCTATACCAGCTTTGTCACAAAATATTTTTAACTACTCTGAAGTGTACTCTTTCCCATTATCATAATTCAAACCTTAAAGTCTAAATTGTGTAGCCACTTTGATTTTCCACCTTTGCTTTAAAATTCCAAAACACATCAGCTACTTCTGACTTGAATTTTAAGAAAAAAAATCCAAGTCAATCCTATTAGATGATCAAAAATACAATGTAGTTGTTAAGAAGTCTCACATCAGTAGAGGAATGGGAAATTGATCTCCTGATATGAACTTGGACAAACCTTCCCTCATGAGCTAGTTTTTGGGGTTGAGTTAGGCGCATGTGTCATATCTTTACAGTAGTAAAGACTACCATTCAATGATGGTGTTCTGTGAGGTCCACGTATATCTGTATGTATGAATGAGCTGAAGCTTTCTTGATGGTCTCCAAGTTGTTTTTGGAAAGGGGTACCTGTTCATCTTGCCAAGTAAACAAGCTTATCACTGATTTTGTATTCTTGGTAGATCATTCACAAGTTTCTTTCTTTGCATGAACATCATACCTTGATGATGAAAATGACCCATTCTTATATGCCAAACTTCTGTAGAGTTGTCTGACATAATAAAAGCTATCTGATCTTCTTCCAAAGGTTCTTGCCCTCCATTTTGACCTTGAATACTTCATGACCTGATGGATCTTCTATCACACAAGCCTTTTTTTTTTAAAGAACATGTTGAATGCTTTCTCCATTAGGCATTGATTGACCAACACTGATCAGGTTCCGATCAAGGTCTTGGACATACAAAATATCTATGATAAACTTAGATCTAGAGCAACTTGTAATGGCTATGGTGGCAACACTCAGCATTGTAAATTTTAACTTTCTTTGTCTCCGTGTTCCTTAACTCTTTGAACAACTTTTTATCAGATGTCATGTGGTTAGAACAATCATTATCAGTTAACCAACTTTGACTTGAATCAAGGCATGTGAAACTGGTTGCAAAAAAAGAGTTGATCTTCTTCTTTTTAATCAACGACTTGAGCTTCAACTTCAGGCTGCTGAATTTTGGCTTTGCATATTACAACTTCATGACCCTGTGAATTGCAGTTGTTGCATTTTGCATCAGGTCTCCTCCAACATAAAGGAGGGTAGTTAGCCTCTTGCTTTTAGTAAAATTCTCACTATTTTGTCCTTGTATCTTCTTGTTCTGCTTCTTCTTGTTTCTTCCATCTTCTTAATGTTTGACTAGTAGGGCTCCTTCAACAACTCCTTCCGGTCTCATTACACGGCGTTGCGCTTGAAAAGCACTCAAGAGCCCTGCTAATATAATTTTGGACAAGTCCTTAGTATTTTCTAAGGTTGTAACAGTAGCCTCAAATCGTTTAGGTACCGTTAGAAGGACTTTCTCAACGATCCTTGAATCGTTAAAAATGGAACCCAACAATCTGACACGATTTGCTATGTTAAGAAGTTGATCAGAATACTCCTTTATGGTTTCACTTCCTTTCATCCTTTGCAACTCAAACTCATGTACCAAATTTAGCACTTGCATTCCACGAATCCTTTCATCTCCTTCATACTCAGTCTTGAGATAATCCCATACCTCTGTTGCTGACTTCAGGGACATGATACGAAAAAAACGGTGGATGAAACTGCAGTTTGCAACATGCCTTTGCCTTTGATTTCATGATTTTCTCTCTCCTTGTGATGTTTGATCTGCGCCATCATGGGATTGTTTGGTAAGGGAACAATCTCTTAATCATCTTCTACAGCCTCCCAGGGATCCAAAGCTTCTAGCTATGTCTGCATTCTAACGGCCCAGATTTGATAACTTTCTCCATTGAAAGCTGGTGGTGCCATTGAAAAAAAACTTGTTTCTCCGTCCATGGAATGCAGTGAAACTGATTAATGAATACACATAGGTCCCTCAAGAATAAAATGCTCTAATACCAACTGTTGTTTAATTGAGTGAAAACTAGAATAAGAACAATTGAAGACTTATGAATATGAAGGAATAAAGATAGTAAAAAGGAATGAAGAACTAGAAAGAACAGAGCTTATGAATAGTTGTGGAAAAGTACGATTTATTTCACTGCAATTAAGACTTACATTATAATAAAACATTTATTTCAAAAAATAAAACATTAACTTCAAATACCTATATATTAGCACAAAATCTGCTGAAAATAAACGAACTCCTAAAGACTAGGAGAAAAAGTTGTCTCAAGAAAACTAATTTACTGTAGTAAATAATTAAAGTTGTAGTCCTAAAACATAGCAACTAACAAATAGGACAGATGGGAAGAAATCAGCTAATGGTTTCTATCTTTGTTGGGATTTGTATCTGAGACCTCATGGTTCTCAATTCACTTCATTGACCACTAGGCCATACCCTTGGATACTAGGTCTATTGATTTTAGGACATGGAAGTGTGAATGTTTGTGCATATGAACCCGGATGATTAAAAATTTCATACTCGTTCACATTTTTCATGAACTTCATCATGGGTGTTCACCTGAGGCGGTGAGATAGTTTTCGATACATTCTGCCAAGTGTCAGTGTTATTTCATATAAGCTGATCATGATAATGCTGTAATGAATTTTATAGAGCCAGAAAAGTTTTAGGTGCCTTGATACAGTGTAGAATTTCATTCTTTGCTGTGATCATTAACTATCATTGTCCATACAGATTTCAACTCAGTATGTCTATTTCTATTTAAAAGCCTTTTTATATGATCGAACAGATGATTTAAATGTTTTTGAGCTTACAGTTTACTCATGACGGAGATCTCAAATAAAACATGATATGACATATTATTTTTTATTATTCATCTCTTCAAAAAGAATCGAACGAAAAAAAAAAAGATATGATGTGGAGTAGACATGATTGAAGCTCTCTAACAATTTGTATATTTTTCTTTGAAACCTTATCTTGCTTTTTTCTCATTACAGGTTTGGTCCATCTATTCTCTACTAGTCCTGTTTCATCAGAAAGTTTTCAAGTCTTCAAAAACTTGCAAAATCAGTGTCACAATTTTCATTACCTCTTTTACATAGAATATTTTGATTAATTCCAGTGCAGGATTGGGCTGATATGCTTCTCAGGATGTATGTGAGATGGGCAGAAAAGCAGTGCTATAAAACGAAAGTTGTTGAGAAGTCTGTGGGAGAAGAAGCTGGGATCAAGTCAGCCACTGTTGAAATTGATGGACGGTATGCATATGGCTACCTGTCTGGGGAGAAAGGAACCCACAGGATTGTTCGACAGTCTCCCTTCAACTCTAAAGGCCTTCGTCAGGTTATATATCTTTATGTGATAACACTCTTTTGGGCCTCCTTATATTCTGTATTTTCTAGATACTCACACATATATGAAAGACTTCGTATGAGTTTGAGTGGGTTACTTCACACCAAAAGTCCCTAAGCATGATAATCATACCGTGTGAGCTTGCTTACATTGTCAGTCCCAAGTCGGAATAAAAGGTGAGAACTAGCGTAAAAAGCCAGTTCATGATGAAATCTCACAATAGTATCATTGGGACATACTCATCAAGGAACACATTACATCGCCACCTGGATGTGATGAAAAATAAGCTAGTGAATCTGTCAAATTACCAATTGGATGTGATGGGGTATGAACTGCGGTTCCTGCATCAGTGGTGGCCTGGTGGGTACGAGTAAAGAGGTTAGTACTGCTGCATCAACACCTTGATGTAGTACAACATAGGAAAGGGTCCCATGTCATGGACAAATCTAGGTAAAGAAGCTAGTATGGCCACATCCTGGATATGGTAAAAATAGGGAAGGGTTCCCGCATGATCAACTGATGAGGGTAGGAAAGCTAGTCCAAGAGAGTTGAACTTGAGTAGATAGCTGGAACATAGGCTTTTTGATTGGAAAGTCGATGGAATTAGTAGATACCTTAAAAAGGAGGAAAGCTATATTGCATAACTACATGAAACTAAATGGTCGGGGCAAAAGGTTAGAGAGATGGCAACTGTGAGAAATATAGGAAAAGAATATTATTGAATTGTTGTTGTGTCTACATTATTACATTGAGACCCTATTTATAGACCCTAGAATACAATCCTTTACCAAGTAGGATACTATTTAGTACTCCTATATCTATTTCTATTTCTATTCATATTCCTATTCTAATAGGATTGTATAAACCTATTCCTATTCTAATAGGATTGTATAAACCTATTCCTATTCTAATAGGATTGTATAAACCTATTCCTATTCTAATAGGATTGTATAAACCTATTCCTATTCTAATAGGATTGTATAAACCTATTCCTATTCTAATAGGATTGTATAAACCTATTCCTATTCTAATAGGATTGTATAAACCTATTCCTATTCTAATAGGATTGTATAAACCTATTCCTATTCTAATAGGATTGTATAAACCTATTCCTATTCTAATAGGATTGTATAAACCTATTCCTATTCTAATAGGATTGTATAAACCTATTCCTATTCTAATAGGATTGTATAAACCTATTCCTATTCTAATAGGATTGTATAAACCTATTCCTATTCTAATAGGATTGTATAAACCTATTCATATTCTAACACTCCCCCTCAAGCTAGTGCATACAATTCTTGTACCTAGCTTGTTACAAATGTAATTAACACGAGGACCGATGAGGGGCTTGGTGAAATATCTGCAAGTTGACAGTCGACTTCACAAAATTGACAGTCAATCTCAATGTATACTGAATTTGATGCATAATGCCGATAAAACACAGAGTGATAAAATTACAGCGTTGAACTTCCCAAACCTTACTTGCAAAGACTGTTTTAGACCATAGAGTGTCTCACATAATCGACATACAAGGCTACTAAAACTCCCCCCTGAGCAACAAAGTGCTCAAAATCTAGTATAAAGTATATGGATCATGTTGGAATCAATAGATGAGTCGATATTAAACAAGTCACCGAAAAATTGGCCGAAACATGCTCATATGCCGGAGTATTAGATTTGATGGCTAAAAGTGGTCACAATCTAAGAAATAAAATTATATGGGTAGGGTCGGAATGATGTCACGACCCAACTAGAAAATAAAAATTATATAGGATAGTTCAAATTGATGGAACGACCCCATTGAAAAAGAGAAATAATATGGGTAGGGTTGAAATGATGGCACAACCCTACTGAAAAAGAAAAAATTATACGGGTAGGGTTGGAATAATGGCACAACCCTACGCAAATCAGATTTGAGGAGTCACCGAAAAGACGAATGGAACTATGCAAATCAAATATGAGGAGTCACTAAAAAGACATGATGCTATGCAACTCAGATATGAGAAAATAGTTCGAAAAAAAATCCACGGTACTACACAAATTAAATATGAAAAGTAGTCCGAAGAGATGCAC
>NW_006239105.1:881726-884104 GCF_000226075.1 Solanum tuberosum
AAAGTAGTCACCGGAATGATGGCACGGTGCTACACAAATTAAATATGAAAAGTAGTCACCAGAATGATGCACGGTGACCCAACTTTTGCTAACATAATCGTTGACCGGACGGGCTGCATATATGGATAATAGCCGCCCGCCGGCAGCGGAAGCTCTTTAATTTTCTACCAAGATCGTAGAGGCTCTGATACCATGTGAGAAATATAGAAAAAGAATATTATTGAATTGTTGTTGTGTCTACATTATTACATTGAGACCCTATTTATAGACCCTAGAATACAATCCTTTACCAAGTAGGATACTATTTAGTATTCCTATATCTATTTCTATTCCTATTCCTATTCTAATAGGATTGTATAAACCTATTCCTATTCTAACAGCAACATAAGCGATAAATTATGGTATTGTGGGATAGAGAAAAATAGTAATGCGGTGGGAGCTATTGTAGAACAAGAACTTAAGGATTAAGGTTGTTTGGATACTATTATTTCATCAAGTCTTGCATGCGTAAATGAGAACACTTAATGTCATTAGTGCCTACGCTCTGCCAATAGGATTAGATGCAGAAGCTAAACCTAATTTTTTGTCAAGATATGGATACCTTGGTTCAAGTGAATCCAAGCAACATATAAGGTAAAGACTGTGACGGTTCTGAACATGTAGAATTGTCCATGGGGGATATGGTTATGGTACTAGGGGTGATGAAAGAAAGGATACTCGTGAGTTCACCCTAGCTTATGGCTTAGTTGTAGCAAACACATTTTAAAAAGGGATATTCTCGCCTGATAACATTAAATAGTAGGGTAATCATAGTCAAATAAACTTTATCCATTCTAAAAGACGTGATAGAACCACATGTCCGGGGGTTGGAATTGAAGACTGCTAACCAATTAGCGTTTCAAGAAAAAACTATAGGAGGAGGGAACATTGACTTATAGGGGGACACTGACATCCAGTGGAAATCCAATTGTAGTAAGAAATTAGAAAATGATGTGTTAGGCAAGTCTAAAGATGGGACTTCAACCACAAGAATCCTAGTGTTAGTATAAGGAGATACTAAGAGTTATTAGAGCTAAAGAAAGTGTTATAGGAAGTTATCAGACGAAAAAGAGGAAGAAGTTGTTGAATAGTATAAGAGAGTTAAGAGGAAAGTTAAGCTTAAGAATATTATTAGTAAAAATCTAGGGAAAAACTAGATGGATTGTACCAAATGTTAAGGTCACAAGAATGAGAGAATGACATGTTTAAACTATCATGGTTAAGAGAGAAGAAGCGTAAAGACTTAAACAAGTGTACATAATGAGATCAATGGAGAGATGCTATTTTGATCAATTGTTCAACTCGAACAACGATTATAACATTTTGGATCTCTATATATTTGTACACAATATAAGCTTTAGCCACTCATAGAATTAGGCCATAGAGGTAAAAAATGCATTGAAAAATATGAGAACTGGAAAAGTCTGGTCCAATGGTGTCTCTATAGAAATTTGTGAGTTGCTCGGAAAAGTTGGTGTAGGATTAATAACCAAGCATTTTTAATGTTGTACTAGGAAGTGATAGAGTAACTTGATTTATATTTTATAAGAATAGAGGAGATATTTGAAGTTGTACGAACTATCGTGACATTAAATTTATGAGTCATATGAACTTTGTAAAGGATTGACAGAGCGGCATATTGACACCACATGTTAGGTCTAGGGAGGGTTGTGTATAACGAAGCCTTACCCCTACTTACCTTTTGAAGGTAGAGAGGCTGTTTCCGATACACCATCAGCTCAAGTAAAGCATATCAAACAACAAATTCTTGCTTAGATTGATGGAAATTTATTTAGAAAGGCAAAAAGATCCACTTTTTGTGTTTATTGACATGAAGAAGGGATATGATTGGGCACCACAAAAGGTCTTCTGGTGAGTGTTGGGTGTTGGAGAAGGAAGGATTCATGTTTTTTTTTGCTAACTGATACAACCAGTGAAGAAGAAGAGATTCATGCTAAACATATAAATTCTATTAAAATACATGTATGAAGGAGTCTTCACTAGTATGAGAACAATAGTGGGAGATACAAAGGAGTTTTCCATAGTTATGGTCCATGGGTTCATGCCAGGGATTGACATTGAGAATGTACTTGTTTACCCTAGTTATGGATAACCTAACCAACACAATACTAGATGAAGTTCATGTGTATCGTATTTGTTGATGATATTTTGCTAATTGATGAAACCAACTAGGATATTAACCAAAGGCTTGAATTATGGAGAAACACTTGAAAAAAACAAGGGTTTTAGGATAAGAGACTAAATATATGTGTTGCGAGTTTAGTCAGCATAAGAAGAGTGAAGTTGAGGTGAGATTATTGGGGGGGGGGGGGGGGGGC
>NW_006239105.1:884531-968730 GCF_000226075.1 Solanum tuberosum
CTGTTTGGGGGGGGGGGGGGTGTGATACCTAAGTGTAAACTCGTTCCAAGAAAATGGAATGATGGACAGATGTTCCACAGAGAATAAAATTTGATGGTTGAAATGGAGAAGTGCTACCAACGTGTTACAACAACATACCTTGTGTAATCCCACAAGTGGGGTCTTGAGAGGGTGGTGTGTATGTAACTTTACCTCTACCTTGTGAGAGAGGTTGTTTTCAATAGACCCTAGGTTCCAGTAAAACAAATCAAAATCAGTAAGAAGAGGAAATACAATAGTGAAAAAGCCATGTACAAATTATAATGGAGAAAAGAAGAAGAACAACAAATAATATGATAACCTAAAAGAAAGGAATTAACAGGAAATAATAAATTCAAAGAATAAGATAGTAGGAGAGTGATAATAATAATGATGATAAGAAAAACTTGCAACGCTTGATACCTACTAACATTCTGCCCTAATTCTCAACCTCCATATACTTCTATCTAGGATAATGTCCTCGGTAAGCTGCAGACGTGTCATGTCTTGACTAATCACCTTTTTCCAATATTTCTTTGGTTGACATCTACCTCTCCTCCGGCCCACCATAGCTAATGTGTCACACATCCTCAATGGAGCATTTGTGCATCTACTCTTCACATGCCTAAACCATTTCAGCCTCAACTCTCTCACCTTGTCTACAACATAGGACACTCCCATCTTGTCCCATATATCTTCGTTCCTAATCCTAACTTTCCTACTGTGCCCACACATCCATCTCAATATCCTCATTTTTGTTACTCTCATCTTCTGGAAGTGCTAGTTCTTGATCTGTCAACTCTTCGCCCCGAACAATATAGCTGGTCTAAATACCTTCAAGTCTTAATGGCTCATTCTTATCGCACAACACACAAGATGTGAGCGTGTATTTCATGCATCCACCCCACTCCAATACGATGTGTAACATCATCGTCAATCTCTCCATTCCCTTGGATTATTGACCTAAGGTACTTGAAACTTCCTCTCTTGGGGATGATTTCTGTAACAGTCCTCACCTCCACATCTTCCTTGTGAGTTACGTCATTGAATTTGCACTCCAAGTACTCTATCTTAGTCCTCTTGTCTCCAAACCTTCAGCCTATCATTAACATCGCCCAAGTGTTAATAGGGTATTATTATGTGATAAAATGATGCCTATGAAAATGAAAGGTAAGTTCTATAAACCTATTATAATACCAACAATATATGGAAGTAAATGTTGGGCCACTTTAGTCCAACATATCCACAAGATGAGTGTCACAAAGATGAAGATGGTAAGATGAATATGTGGTCATATAACATTAGACAAGATTAAAGATCATGTTCACCAGAAGGTGCAAGTAGCACATATTACGGATACGATGAGATAAGGTCTAGTCTTAGATAGTCTGGTCATATCTGGTATTGATCTATTGATACACTGATCTAGAAGTGTGAAGCAGACGAGGTGGATCTAAAATTACACGAGACTTGCCTCGAAAGAGCTACAATCTCTTGTAATCCATGCAGACTCAGCAAAAAATAAGACACAATTGAAGAAAAAGATTTATATAGTTGATACCAATTAATATGGAGTATATTTTAGTCATGTTGGCACATCTACTTTAGGTCCTCTGCTTTCTAGGGGTCTTTTATCTCTTTCGCAGATTTTATGCTATTAAAAAAATAGGTGGAATAAATCAACGACCCCTTTAATTTGCTAGTTAATTTCATTTTGACACTTGAACTATGACTTGTTCCAATCGAGTAGCCGAACACATGATAAAATGTTCTTATTAGACATTTCTAACTCAAAATTTTGGAAAAGCTTATGCGCATGTTCTCACACTCCCATTATGAAATTAACTTTACCACTTAAAATATGTCACCTCCTTTTGTGATATGCATTAGTCTCCATCAGCCGTTAAACCTTAAGCTTGTTTTAATTGATGTTGATGTGTATAATTGAAGGAGGAGACATATTTTATGTAATTAAGTAATCTTTGTACTGGGCACTTGTGTACTTGCGCAAAAACTTTTTCAAAATATGATCCAAAAGTGTCTAATAGAAACACTTTATCAGGTGTGCAAGTACTCATATTCATGTGCTCAATTGGAACAAACAATTGTTCGAGTGTCTAAGTGAAATTTATCGGCAAGTTTATGTACATAATTTACTCTTAGTATACTCTTTCCTGATTTTCATAAGGGGTTTTCAAAGTATTCAACCTATTAAGTATGGTAAGAAGAAAGTATGGACAATTTCTAGTTCTCATTATTTTATCCTACATAATGTTGGTGTGGGATGCATTTAAATGGAGAATTGTGGTCAGTTAAGATTTATATAGCCGACCTCAACTTATTTGGGATTAAGGCGTAGTAGTTGTTGGTTGTTTTATACTTAATTGTAGCACCAGGTGAGCTATTTACTATTTAGAAGCAACGTGGCCCAACAGTCCAAGCTTATTTCTCTTGTTCGCCCATTGTTGTTTGCAACATGTTTGAGTAGTTTCTCTTTCCTAAAATTTAAGTAACAATTTGCCAAGTGGATACGTTCTGAGGTAACTTCAAAGGGTTGATTTATTTTCCTTCCATGAGTTTGTTGTGAAACAAGGGAAAAGGTAGTTCTCCATATCTGATATCTTCCCAGAACTCTGACTACTTGTCTTGAATATCATTTGATAGTTATTGCAGAGAAAAGGGAAGATAGTGATCTTTTTTTTCTATTTAATATTGGATTATTAATTCAGTCAAAAGTGTAATCAAAGAAAAAATTCTAGATCCTAATAGCATTTCTATGAAAGACACCGGCAATATTTGAATAAGCATTTAAACATATTTAAGAAGTACCAGTCGGTGACTGTTTTCTGATTAGATAGTACTCCCTCTTTATCATTTTATATGATGGTATATGATCAAAGTATGGAATTTAAGATGTTAATGTGACATATATATTATATTAATGACGGTGAAATAAAAATATCAAAGTAATGGTTGAAAGGTATTGATATGGAAAACATTACATCAAAGTTTATAAGTTGAGTAATTTAATAAATTTGAATTATTAAAAGTTATACGATAATAGAATGATGCCAAACATTTGGGAAGTACCCAAATTAAAAAAAGAAGAAAATGGTCATGTAAATAGAATTGGAAGGAGTATATTTAGAGTAAACTCTCTGCATAATCTTGAGAGACATTGCTGCAAATGAAACTTGGGAAGCTATCTCTGATGGGAGAAAATGGTTATGCTTCTTTATGGTACAAGTTACCTGATTGTATAATAAGAAGGAATTTGTGTACATACACTTGAAAAAAATTCAGAGTATGACAAAAGAAAAAGTAATCTAGGGAGAAAATGGGTTTGCTTGCTTCTTTATGGTCCAACAAGCAAAGAACATTGATGGGGATATTGGGAGGGAAAAAGGCGATCTCTGATACATCTAGAGGGGGAGCAAAGATTTTGTTTGCTTCTTTATGGTCCAAAGAGCAAGAGCTTGTATGGGTTTATTGTGTTGATTGATCTAAAGTGCAAAATAGAAAGTATTGGTGGTTGATTGATTTGTTTCACGAGTATTTCCAGTTTCTATTCTTTTACTTTCTTTGGGCATAATCTCCCTGTAATTGCTGTAGCCTAATGGCCATTCCGTGGGGACTTTGGAGATTTTCCCCCTTCCCCTCGCTTGTCTGGTGAGGGTTCATTGCTGAATGTGGCAAGTTGTGTAGAATGTCTTGTCTTTAGCTTAAATGGTCACATAATGATGCACATTTTTTCCTGATGTAGCTCAATAAATGAGCTTTGATTTTATTCAAAATATGCTCATTTTGATTTTAAAAAACACCCCGTCCTCCCATTTTGTAAATTAGATTTCTTGAAAGTGTGAAAGTTGCATCAAATGGTTTTATTGGTGAGTGGTGCCAAACATGTTTACAGTTTTTTTTTTCTTTGCAACACTTTTCTTCGCTAAAGCTCATGCTTTAATTGCGCTTGTGCTTAAAACTTAAACAGATTTTGGCACTTTTGTGCATTCCGCTTTTGAAAACTCTCTTTTCAGTTTGTCCCGAAAAGAATTTTGCCTCTCTATTTTTAGAAACAAGTTAACTTTAAAAAGTTCATTCTAACCTAAAAAACTAAACCTGCTTTTAGAGTGCAGACACCTTAGCACTTTGACGCCTACACTAAAGTGCCAATTAAGCCAGATGAAGCGCACAAGCTGGTTTTCATCATGTTCCAAGGTTTAAGCGTGCTTTAAACGAGCCTTTAAGAACACTAGTGAAAAATGAGCAATGTATCATTGTTTCATTAACCACTTTATTCTGATACCGTGCATCTTAGTATGATATATCTGTTTTTCTATCTTCATAGCAAAAGAATCTTGTCATTTTCATACATAGACAATACATAAATTTTTGAAGTGGCCACTGTGCAGACAAGCTTCACTGGCATTGAAGTTATGCCTCTTCTTCCTGAAGACTCAACAAATGTTGAAATTCCCGAAGAAGACTTGGATATCAGCTTTACAAGAGCAGGTGGAAAGGGAGGTCAAAATGTTAACAAGGTTGAGACTGCAGTTCGCATCACTCATATTCCCACTGGTGTAGCCGTTCGCTGTACAGGTTCTTCTTTGAAACCTTTTTTTCTTTATTATATTATGTGCACATCTGTAGCGAAGAAGTTTGTTCCGGCTTTGAGATGGAGCGGCCTTTTTGGGTCTAGTGGATAAGTGTTTGATCTTTCTGAATTCTGACATAGATTGACATATGGACTCACAGAGATTAGAGTTGTAAAGTTGTTATAAGCCCAATAAACTATCATATTTTCTCTTAGCTCGTTATGTTTTTGTTCACTTCCCATCCTTTGCTCTTCTTTCTCTTGTTAGATTTTGAACTATGGTTAAAGCATTAATTTTCTTGTCTGAAATTTTTGCCATCAAGTATTTCCTGATGTACTACTATTAATCGCAAAATCTATTATAATATTCTAGCTGCTACTGAAGTAGACATGGAATCTTAGTGGAAGAACAATACAAACAAACACGATCAAATGTACGGAATAGACCAAAAATCATCTTCTTTTTTTCCCTAGATGTATAGCTTATACTACAGGGCTAAGGTGTGGCTTATTTGGAATTGATGTGTGATACTAATAATATAGCTTCACAATTGCAGAGGAGAGGTCACAGCTAGCAAATAAGATTAAAGCTCTAAGCAGATTGAAGGCAAAATTATTGGTGATTGCAGAGGAACAAAGGGCATCTGAAATAAAGCAAATAAGAGGAGACACGGTGAAGGCGGAATGGGGCCAGCAAATAAGAAACTATGTCTTCCATCCTTACAAGCTAGTAAAAGATGTAAGGACTGCTTGTGAAACTTCTGATATCACTTCTGTGATGGATGGTGAGTTAGATCCTTTTATCAAAGCCTACCTTAAGCACAAGTACAGTTTGGCAGCAAACCCTAGTGGACTCACTTGATTATTTGTATTCTAAAATTATGTAAATGAATCACTACAACATCTTTAATGTTGTTATTACCTTGTATTTGAGATTTGTTTGTGTCTAAATTTTCATAAATGAAGAGATTTTGATCCCATGTTTCAATATTGTGTTTTTAGTTAATAGTATACAAGTGAACCTATGGAAAATGTGGGACAAGTGTCAAAACTTGACATTCTCATTCCTAGGTATTTGAGGTTATGTTCAGAGACACTACCACAAAAGCGGTATGCCCACAACCAACAAAAGGTGACTCTTGTCAAATTTTATACTCCAAATATAAACTTTTCTATTTTTTCAGACTTAGCAAAATTGTCGGCCTTAATGATACCTATACAGTATATAATACTGATTTAGTATCAATTATGCGAAATTAGTTGGGATATGTAGTTTAATCATTTAGTGTGATATGAATGTAAAGGGGTATATGTTTATAATTATTTTGCTTTTATGGAGTATTTAGTTTCCCTAAAAAATATCAGCTGATCCGCATGAGTAAAAAGACAAGAAGAAGAATGATAAAAACAATAATTAAAAATCGGGAAGAATTTCGAAAGAACCATTGAGTGAAAGGCGAGAGAGAGCTAATATTTTAATCAATAATGGTGTTGTACTCATTGGGGAAAGAAGATACCTGCCTCTATCTCAATAGCTTTCAAAACCGAGTGATTTGATTAGCTTGCATCGGAGGATAGTCTAAAGCTAGCCCTTGCTATCAGTCCAACCAAGGGCACCCCTTCCTAGTCCACTTAGTCGGTTGAAGGACAAAAGTGACTTTTTGAAAGGCGTCACACGCCTAAAGCGTTTGTATTACACACAATTTGAACAAAAATGTCACATAGGCAGGTTAAAAAGGTATTTAAAATGTTGTGTTTTAATAGATTCAAGGGTTTAGTTGGTAAAGTGGTGAGTAGAAGATCCAACTGACAAACAGAGCCAAGTACAAGGGTCTCCCAAGTCATTCCGCCTTTAAATTTTGAGCATTCTTCAAAGTGAGATATTAATAACAAAAATTACATTTGAAATATCTTTTTGTGTGTGTGAGAGAGAGAGAGATGAGACGTGTTGGAGCAAGACCTATCTCCCAAAATGAAATTCAATCATAAATTCAGATATTAGAGCATAAGGAAGAAAAATAAAAACCAACGAGAAAAAAGAATGACAGGAGATGAAGCAAGCATTTTTGGTAGAGGGTTAGAGCAAATGCCCATTCCTCTCACAAAAGTAGGTTGTACAAAGCACTCTGGTATCGTAACACAAGTAATAATCAGATCAGATCAGAATTAGCAGATACCAGTCTCTCAAGATCAGCCACAATTTAAGTGATCAAATATACGGTGCTAGACAGGTTTTACAACAAATAAAGTATCTGAATAGCATCTGTTGCAACAATAGTCATAGACTAATAGTTCAAGGGCATTCGCTTGTTTTAGCATCATCAGAACTCATGGTCAGACCAGGATATAAAAAACATTTTGTGCAGCACGAAACCTCATTTTCTTGCAACTAGCCCGCTTTACTACTAAGATAAGGACCTTCCCTCACATGTTTGAAGCCATACCTCCTAAGTTCATCAGCAATTTAAAGCGCGCCTATGATATTTGAATACTACTGTAAGAATGTGGGTCACATGGTGCCACTGCTATTGACCTCATCTGATTGCTTTGGAGAGTACTTCTCCATCAGCTTAGACAGTTCAAGGTCGAATTTCCTCTCAAGTTCAACCTCCTCTTCCCAGTATTTGCGTCTCAATGCAGCTATCCTATCGTCATGAGTTCGCATCAGATTCTCCCTCTCTTCCACAAACTCCTCCATTTCCTTGTCCTGGAGTTTGATAAATTTGGCAACTTTGTCTGCCCTGAAATGCAAATGACAAATAAAATATAAGGAAAATCTGGATCATTAGAAAATTATCAAAACATCAATTTTATTGATAAAATATCTCAGGAAGCGTAATATAAGGTTTGAGATTTCCCTTGCAACACACATAGAGAGATCACAACTATAATAAAGCTGAAGTGGTGTCTAGATTGAGAATCAGCTGGCTTTTGTTCTGGTATTAGGAGAAAATACTTTAGTTTTGATTTTTCGCAAAACAAACGTGAATGTTTGGATTTGGGAGATCTTTGGGTTTTTCTTCTTGAAAAATTAACACTCAAACCCTACAGCAATATTTATAAGGGTAAATTATTTCTTATCAGGTAAAGTGGCAGCTTTCATAAGGGTAAAATGATAGATGAAAACCAACTAGGAACCAAAGGCAGTATTTTTGAATAACAAAAGAATTTATTCTGAAGAAAAATAAAAAGAACTCAGGGAATTCCTAGATGAAAAATCTAGACACAAAATTGTAATTGCCAAGTTAAAATAGGGGCCAAAAAAGAATACTTTTGTTCTGGGCCCCTAGCGGAGCCACTAATTTTCATGCAGAAATGGATCATAACGAAATTTCTTCCAACAGAGCAGGGGATAGAACAAGAATTAATTTCTCTGATTCAGTTCCAGATTTAACAAAGCAAAGGCAAAATACCTACCAAACTACAGGTACCTAAATGAAGCCTTTAAAAGAATGTTTTACCTGACCCGATGATCCTCAACCGAGGAAGTATTTGCATTAGATTGTTTAACCATCTCACGCTGTTCCTGCTGTGTCTTTTCAAAATTGTCCTCCCTGGCAGTCCTGGCATCGTGAATTATTTTGATCTGATCCTTGAAGAACTGTTCTTGAAACTCCATCTACAGAAAGTATAACCACATGAATCGGATTGCATGTAGAGAGGAGGACAACATTCTAAAAACACAAGGAAAGAGTTGAGGGATGATTTCTCCAGAAAAAAGAATAGAAAACACCAATGACATGAAAAAAAAAATCCAAATGCAGAGGGCAAAGAAAAGTTCAATGATTGACTTCTATGAATAATTGAATGTCAAAGCAAGACAAAGTTGTCCCAGTGTCAATCGTAAGCAATTTTAGAACGTAATATGTTCAACATGCAGCTACTAAGAGACACATGACACGGTTTAGTCACACCACTAAACAGAATTTAATATCAGACATTGCAATTAGGAGTTAATAATCAAAGAATATATCATCTAAATACATGAAGCTGTCAGTTACTGCAGTTTTAACCTATGCTGCTTGGATTCTACAAAAAGAACTGCCGCACCCGTGTCAGATCCTCCAAAAATCCACTACTTCCGGAGGATCTGACATGCATTCGCCAGCATTTGTGGAGAGTCCAAGTAACATTGGCATTAACGTCTCAAGGATTCAAATTTTGATCAAATGGTGCTAGTAGTACCCACATTACTATATCTGTCATTTTCTTACATACCTCTTCCTTGATTTGTTCATGGTGCATCTTTGTTTTCAATCTGACTATCTTGTTCTCTTCCAATGTCTGACGGTGTTTTTCACTCACCAAACTGAGAGACTCTTCAAGAGCTTTAGCCTGCATTTGGTGTTTAGCAGCTTTGTTCTTGAACCATATTAGTTGTTGATTATCTTCCCTCATCTGTTTGGCTGGATTCCAAACAGCTTCTTTGTATGACCGCATCTCAAACTTCAACTTTGATTTCCCTACAAATCACACGTGAAATCAAACTTCAATAGACATATTTGTTAAATACAGGGAAGATCAGTGTTTCACTGAAGTACAACAATTTGTTCAGAGAAAAAAATAATCACAAATACCAGCTGAATGCTGATTAAAGTTATCTATGTCTTTTTTATCTGCCATGTAACCATAGAGCAGACGTTTCCCCCCAGGATAAAAGCGGGCTGAACGACGTTCCCATGCATCTCTATTTCTTCCATTTTCAGAAAAATGCTCACTGAGACGATCAGCCTCAATGTATCCCACTGCAGAGGCCTCAAAAATCAACAAACTCATGCCACGATGGCCTTGTGGACCGTATGAATGTCGAGCCTTGACAGCAGCATAAGAGCTAAAATACTCAAGCAGCTCCTGATTCCCCATTCCAATCCACTGTGAAACACAGCACAGAGAGAGAGAGAAAGAGAGGGAGAGAGGTAGGGGGAGTGGGAGAGAGGTATTAGACAGCCATCCAATAAAGTGGTAAATAAAAGTAAATCAAACAAACAGAAGACAAATAATCACTCTACCTTATCGTTTTCATCTTTATCAAGCCTTGTGTTCATGATAATCACCATTGGTGGCCACACAATTTCTTTATCTTTAAATTCCATGCCACCCCATCTTCCATACACTTCACCTGGAGGTACAACAGAAGTACCTCTCTGACGAAGCTCTTCCTCCAAAAGTTCAGCAAGTTCTCTGTGTATTTTAACCCTTAATCCTTTCGTTTTTGCATGGGTCATCAATGATTGCAACCCTGTAAACCATTCAATTGCGCCTGGACCACCTTTGCATGCAGGGCAGTGCCACTGTCGTTCAGGATCATTGATCTCAGTAACAGTCAAACTGTCAAGAGAGTCAAAAAGTTGATTGAACCAAGGATTTTTCTTGCGTGTCTCATAACTCATTTCACCCACATCTGAATCAAAGTCATCACTGTGAAGGTCATCATCACTTTCATCAAGAAAATCCAATTCATTATCCTCAGCATCATGTTCACTGGCCTTATCATCATCATCAGCAACCGGGGAATTATCCTTGGGATGAGCTGAGGCAACTCTAGCAGACCAATCCCAACCATTCTTCAGAGCAGGAGGAACTGGAGCAGATGATGGGAAACCTCCATCATATAGATGCGGCCTTGCAAGTTTTTGAGGATCACTAGGTGTAGACCAGTTATTTCCAGAACCCCGCCCTGATCCAGCATTGTTACGCGTTCCCGATTTCTTACCAACATCTGGATGACCCCAAGCTTTAGTATTCTGGTTTCCCCAAGCTTTTGGACTAGGATTCTGAGGAGCCCATTGCTTCCCAGCACTGCTTCCACCCTTGTTCTTGGGCTTCCTAGCATACACTTCCCATCCTTCATTCTGTTCAGAGTTCAAACCAATATCTCCAACACCTCGATTTATCTCCTCAACTGTTGGTGTAGAGGAAGCTTTCTGCTTTTCTGATGAATTTGAAGGCTTCCCAACCCATTTGCTGGAACTCATCTTTGGATGAAGCTGTTAGCTGGAGACAAAAACATATACTCATGAATCAACTTTCAATCACTGCCAAAAATAAATCATAGGTAGCGCAACGTTTCACCAACATAACATGCATGGCTGATAATTAGAACAAATAGGAAAAACATCCAAAATATACACTTGTCACATGTTATTATATATATATATAGAAATTCAAATTTCACCTAAAGCATTTCCAGTACACATAGATACCAGCCAGTATAAATTAAACTGTAAATAGACAGCAGAGATTAAACTGCAAATCTGAAAAAGTAACACTCAGCAAAAAGAACAAACAGGAACACAAACAAGGGAAATAAATGATGGAACAAGAAAAGGCAGGTACACTTTGAGAGCATGAACCCCAAAACCTAATGTGTAACACAGATATTAGAAAGAAAATGACGAGAGACAAACCACAAAACATAATGTGCACTAGGCCTGCACCACATAAATTAAAATGAGTTCCCTACTCTTCTTCTTATGCTCCAATCATGGGAATAACTAAGAGATACTACCAGCATTTGTACATGAATTGATCTCAAGATTTGTTCCCCGAGATTTATTTTCATGTATTAAAAGATGAGTAGGCCAACTGAATCAAGTAAATTTGTAACCTAGATAGATTAGTGTCAACTCTAGGAACAGAGCACACACAAAAAGGGAACTTTTAATCATGAGACACAATGTTGATGTAGATAATGGTGAAGCAGTAACGAAGAAGAAGACAGAGGTCTGCTAGGCGTGTTTCTTGTCCGAAAAGGCTTCTGGAAGATTAGTCATATATAATTTTGTATTCCTTGTAATTATCTTTTAATTTGTTAGATAAAGTAGGACACGTTAGTTTGTTAGATAAAGTAGGACATGTTTCATAGTTGGTCAATCATGTTCTCCATTATCTTTTCACAGTTTGTTATTCACGTATTCCATGAGTTGTATTTATACACACCTTTACAGTGATGTCAAATACACAGAAAAGTGAATTTTCTCTCAATCCATTTCTTGCTATTTTTTCATGGCATCCGAGCAGGTTAGAATCTGCCTAAAATCCTTAATTCGTTCTCTTTTCTTCATCTTCTCTGCAGTGGCACCCACGTCTTCTACTTCCAATCCAATTATTGAAAGCACTCCAGCTACTCTTTCTGCTGGAAATAATGTCATCGATCCAACTCATCTCTACTATATTCATCCCTTTGATTATCCAGGGGTGAATCTCGTTTCCACAGTGTTTGATGGGAAAAGCTACAGTGGATGGAGAAGGGCAGTTATAATTGCGCTCTCTGCCAAAAACAAACTTGGCTTTACTGATGGCTCACAGGCGATTCCAATTGCAGATTTGGCTCACCAAAAGGCATGGTCACGCTGCAATGACATGGTTCTCTTGTGGCTTCTCAACTCTTTATCTAAAGAGATAGCTGAATCGGTGTTTTACTCCCAAAGTGCCAAAGAACTCTGGAGCGACTTGGAAAATAGATTTGGTCAAACGAATGGTGCAAAATTGTTCCAGTTTTTGTAACTGAATGCTGTGGTGCAAGGCAACTCTAGTACCTCAGGCTATTTCACTAAAATGAAGAGTCTATGGGATGAACTAGATGCGTTAAACTCTTTTTTTGTTTGTGTTTGTGTGTGCGAGTGAATGAGTCCTTTATTGGTGTTAGAAGCAATATTTTGTTGTCATCCCCTTTACCCTCTATTGGACAGGTTTATTCCTTGGTTATCCAAGATGAAAAGCAACGAGAAATTAATACTTCTCCTGTCTATCTAGGGGACTCTACATCTTTTATCGTAGCAACTCAATCAGGAGGAAATAGAAACTACTATAGTTTCAAACCACCAAAGGGATCTGTTGAATCAAAGAAGAATTCAAGCACATGTGCCTACTGCAAAAAGGCAGGACATAGCATTGACAAATGCTACAGGATTCATGGATTTCCTCCAGATTTCAAGTTCACAAAGCAAAGGAAATTCCAAACCTTGGCTAACAATGCTTACCACGTTGTAGAGGAGGTTGATCAAGGAGGCAATGGGTTTTCAAATGTGAAAACTCTAACTCGGGAGAACATGGGAGAACTTTTGCAATTACTTCAACAATTCAAATTGGGACAGCAAAGTGATAACAATGCCGAAGCTACCACGAGTGCCAATTGTGCTGGTATGAAAAGTCTTTTTCAATTGTTATGCATTTTTGGTTAAAATAGACATCAATTCTTGGATATTGGACAGTGGTGCATCTGAACATATGACTTTTAACAAGCATCTTCTTTCCAATTTTAAGTCATTAGGAAATCCAATCATGGTGACTCTTCCCAATTCTCACAAAGTTAAGGTCACACATTATGGTTCTGTTACTCTTCTGCCAAACTTGATCTTGCATAATGTTCTCTATATTCCATCTTTTAAATTCAATCTTATGTTTGTCCACAAGTTGTGTAAACAACTTAATCAACATGTTCTCTTCACTCCTGATTCTTGCTTTCTACCGGGCCCTTCTGTGAAGGGCCACTGGAGATTGGTGAAGAAAAAGGTGGATTCTACATTCTAAAATCAAAGTCTAAAGCTGCAGCTTCCGGAGATAGTTTTATTTCTAGTCAAGTTTTAATTCCAAGAAGGCACATCTTGTTCCTATTTTAAATGCTAGTTTCAATATTCCTGTTTCAGATGTAAAAGAGAAGCTATGGCATTATAGACTCGGTCATATGCCCTTAATCAATATGAGAAAAGTTCGGTCTATTCCAGTATCTCATTGTTCAAATTTTCTATCTCCGTGTATTATTTGTCCAATGGCTAGACCGTCCAAACTCCCTTTTCCTTCTAGTTCTATTTCTACAAAATCTGCTTTTGAATTAATTCATGTAGATACTTGGGGACCCTACAACAATCCTACTCATGACAATTTCAGATATTTTCTCACTATAGTAGATGATTTTAGTAAAGGAACATGGACTTTCTTACTATCTTCCAAATCAAATGCTTTTACAGTACTTAAATCTTTTCTAATCATGATAGAGAGGCAATTTCGCACTACAGTCAAGAAAATAAGATCAGATAATGCTTTTGAATTGGGAACGGGAAAACTACAATCAGAGTTTTTGTCATCTCAAGGCATCATTCACCAAACAACTTGTGTTTCCACTCCACAACAAAATGGAGTTGTGGAAAGGAAACAGAAGCATCTATTAGAAACGTCTAGAGCGCTTCTTTTTCAATCGCATTTACCTATTAAGTTTTGGGGTGATTGTCTTTTAACAACCTATTTGATTAATAGGTTTCCTTCCAAAGTTCCCAAATACAAAACATCTTATGAGATTCTTTTTAAGTCTAAACCATATTATCAGAGTCTTAAATGTTTTGGTTGTTTGTGTTTCGCTTCCACTCTTTCGGTTCATAGGGCAAAGTTTGAACCTAGAGTTGTGTCATGTGTGTTTTTGGGATATCCTCGTGGAATGAATGGTTTTAAGTTAATCTTCAAACCAAGAAAATTTTTGTTTCAAAACATGTGATATTTCATGAAAACATATTTCCTTTTGCCTCTACTAAAGTTGGTGAATGTACCGAATCCTTTCTACCTAAGGATCATATTGTTGGTCCTAAGGATCCTTTGCCTACTTTAGTCCCTCATAATTTGTCCATAGAGGACAATTCTATTCCTATTTTGCCTATCACTAAGTTTGCTTTTCCTGATGATCATCACCCTGGTGTCTTTGAATCTCCATCTTCTCCTATTATTCCTGCTAACATTCCCCCACCTTCAGTTTCTCCTATGGTTGTAGATAATATTCTAAGAAAATCTTCTAGGTCTCATAAAACACCTAGTTATCTAAAGGATTATATCTGCAACGCTTTGCAACTCACCAATGTCACCAGTTCCTAATTTCTTTCCTCTGTTACTCCTTCTCAATTTTCTTTTTCCAATCCACAAATCAAGCATTCATAAATTCCCTCTCAAACCTCCAAGAACCTACCAGGTACACCCAAGCTATGATGCACCCAGGTTGGCAAAATGCCATGGCTAATGAAATTATAGCGCTTGAACTAAACAAAACTTGGGAGGTTGTGGAGTTACCTCATGGGAGAAGGCATTACCCTGTAAATGGGTGTATAAAATCAAACAACATTCAGATGGAAGCGTGGAAATACTCAAAGCTCGATTGGTAATTAGAGGCGATATACAAAGAGAGGAAATAGATTTCAATGAAACATTTCACTCGTGGTTAAAATGACTACAATTAGGTGTATCTTGTCTATAGCAGTCAAGAAGAATTGGAATTAGGGATTATTTCAACTGGATGTGGATATGCATGTTTACATGGAGATTTAGATGAGAAGGTGTACATGAAATTTCCAGTCGGACTTACTCCTCCTTCCTCAAATCATGTTTGTAGGCTGAAAAAATCCCTTTACGGGCTTCGACAGGCATCTCGGCAATGGTATGCCAAATTGACTTCTGCCTTACATTTCAAAGGTTTTACTCATTCGTTAAATGGCTATTGCTTGTTCTTTAAGAAAAGAGATTCTTCTATATGTATTGTGGCTATCTATGTAAACGATATCTTGTTAACAGGAAATGAAATCGAAGAGATGAATGGACTTAAAGTTTTCCTGAATCAAGTGTTCAAAATTAAAGACTTGGGAAACTTGCACTATTTCCTTGGTATGGAGGTTCTTCGCGAGCAGCGGGGTCTAATTCTTAGTCAACGCAACTTCACTTTGAATTTGTTGGCAGAATTTGATATTCTCAGCCTTACTCCAGTATCTTCCCCTCTTGATCCCACATCAAAATTGATTGCTAATTCGGGTGATCCAATCAATATCGCCATCTACTCGGAAAGTTAGATTATCTCACACATACTCGCCCAGATCTTGCCTTTACAATACAACATTAGAGACAATATATGCAAGATCCAAGGGCCCCTCATTTGAATGTTGCTCTTCGTGTCTTTCGCTACTTGTTGAAGGACCCTGGTTTGGGATTATTCATGTCTTCATCACCATCCTTTGAGTTGATAGCTTTCTGTGATTCGGATTGGGGGACTTGCCCCAATTCTCGAAAGTCAGTAAATGGATTTTGCATGGCTCTTGGTGCTTCTCCTATCTCCTAGAAGTCAAAGAAGCAAACTTCTATCTCCCTCAGCTCTGCTAAAATTGAGTATAGGTCCATGAGGAGAGTTGTTGCCGAGTTGACTTGGTTGGTGCGATTATCCATTGATCTTTCAATTCCTATAGCTTTGTCGGTTCCTCTTCACTCGCATAGCAAAGTTGCGATACATATTGCCGAGAATCCCTTTTTTCATGAGCGAACCAAGCATGTGGAGCTTGATTGCCATTTCGTCCGAAAACAATTTCTTGTTGTTTTCATTTCACTCTCATTCACTCCATCTTCGTCTCAATTAGCCGATTTATTCACCAAGCCCTTAACAAGGCCTCTTCACCGTAACCTTTTGGGCAAGTTGGGTGTGTTTTCCTCTCCCTCCAACTTGAGGGGGGGGGGGTGTTGGTGTAGATAATGGTGAAGCAGTAACGAAGAAGAAGATAGAGGTCTACTAGGTGTGTTTCTTCTCCGAAAAGGCTTTTGGAAGATAAGTCATATATATTTTTTAATTCCTTGTAATTATCTTTTAGTTTGTTAGATAAGTAGGACACGTTAGTTTGTTAGATAAAGTAGGACATGTTTCATAGTTGGTCAGTCCTGTTCTCCATTATCTTTTCACAGTTTGTTATTCACGTATTCCGTGAGTTGTATTTATACACATCTTTACAGTGATGTCAAATACACAGAAAAGAGAATTTTCTCTCAATCAATTTCTTGCTATTTTTTCACACAAAGGGATATGAAAACCAAATACAAAACATTGTATGAATCATCACTATCATACACCAATTCAATTAAATCTAAAACAAATAATGAGATATTAGCCACTTATTCCATCCCCATGAACACTAAAACACCAACTGAATCAGTGTTCCTCACAAATTAAATTAACCATCTCCCACAATTCGCTTCCCCAAGAAGTAGTTAGCTAGTTTCTACATATCCGAAATCAAAAAAAGAACCAATATCCAATTTAGTTCCAAAATTGGTCAAAACCCAGAAATATATGCATACATACTTTAGTATTAACAAACTCAAAACCCAGAAATCCATCTCCAGGTTTTTCGCCAGAAAAAAATGTAAAGAATTAAGGGTATCATCTATTAACCAAAAAAAAAAAAACAAGGAAATTGGCAAGTCAGAATCAGGGTCACTTTATGGCACAAAATCCATCAACAACCCCAGTTAAAAAAATCGCACAAAATCAGTAAAAGGGTTTAGGGTTTTGATCGACAAAGAGGTGAGAACAAGGGTCGGCATTAACAACAACAACAACAACATTTACTGACAACTCAAAACCGTGAAATCCATCTTTAGGTTTTTCGCCAGAAAAATGTAAAGACATTAAGGGTATCATCTAATAACCAGAATCAGAAAATCCACTTTATGGCACAAAATGCATACAAAATCAGTAAAAGGGTTTAGGGTTTTGATCGACAAAGAGGACTTACAATTGGGCTTCGCCGGGAAAAATGATCGGCGGTGGTAGAAAGAGTAGAAGCGAAATTCGCCGGAGAAAGAAGAGTGAGCAAGTGTAGAGTTAGCTGGTTTTTGAGTGAGTAAATGGAGAACTAGTTGATGAATTCAAGAATCTGCTACTCACACTGTGATACCTTTATATATATATATATAAAAAAAAAAAAGCAATTGTAGTCTATTTATTATTGTGTAATTTTAATTTATTTATTTATTTGTTATATAACTTTGCACACTTTTCATCATTCACAATGTGTGATGTTGATCTTTACTTCCTCTCTATTTCATATTTACTAAAAGTAGGCGTTTGGTCATGCGATACCCTATCATGATATAAAATTGTAAAATGAAATCAGTGTTTGGATATGTGATACCATATCATGATATAAAATCGTGAGATGGAATCAGCGTTTGGACATACAATTTCACGCTGATTCCATCTCATGAGATGAAATTCTATATTCTCCGAAAATCATGATTTGAGATGTTTTAAATACAAAAAATTGATCCACAAGTTTATATTTTGTTAAAACAACCCCACATTTATATTTACTAACAATTTATTTCATATGTAAATAAAATTTATAATCACATCATTACTTTTTAAAATTTATTATTCTCACCAATATAGAATTTATTATTATTTTAAATTTGGTGAATATAAATGATAAAGTGAGAATTGATTTGGTGAATATAAATAAGAACGGAGGGAGTAATATTTTTTTGGTTTTTCAGAATAATAATAAAAAACTTCTCTCTTTTGACCAACATATGATTCAAAGTAACAATGTTGGTTCGTCTTCTCGGTCATATGATCGAGAAATGCAAGTTCAACGTGAGGAGATTATTTGTACTATGTGGGAGGAAACTATTAAAGACTAGTACACTACAATTTATGTTCAATTTATTTTTATAGAATTAAAGTTTGATCAATTAAAGTTAGATGAAACAATTACTTAAGTGGAGAACAAATAACTTTGTAATAATTTACTTTGCATTTTTATAATATTTTGTTTATTTGGTAAGATTGAATAAACAATTGGGGTTATTTTAATAGTTTTACAACACAAAAATTTCATATCGCATGTCCAAACAAAACTTCAACTTCATCTCATGATTTCATATTATGATATCATATCATGATTCCATATCGCATGACCAAACGGGCCCTAAAAATTTTGTGACTTTTTTAAAGTTCAAAATCATTGAATTGTTCAAAATTCAGAATTGATGTTTGGAAACTTTTCCATATTACTCTTTCCAAGTTTGATATTTTCTACGAGATAAATTACACTACTTGAATGGTTATATTTATGATTTCATAAAGGACAATAGTAGAAAGTATGATCTAAATTATGTCTTTAAAATGGTTTTCTTAATATGCGTACATTGTTTCACAAATTCAGTTAATATGAAATAAAGGGAATATAAGTTAATGAAATTATTATTTAAAATATTCAAATATTTAAAAAAAAATTAAAGGTGAAAGCTTTTAATCACAGAAAATTGCTATGACATTATTGATAGATTTAAGGAGCTCGTCCATCAACTAAACCTTTTTACAAATGTAATTGTATTTGAACTTGATTAGTAACTATTGAAAAGTAGGAAAGCTCAAGTTACAAATGAACCAAGAACATATCAAAATGGAGAAAAATGGGACCAATTTATATTTTAAAAATAATTATTTTAATTGTACATATGTTTTAAATATATAATTATAATTTGGATTTTATATGCATAATTTTCGAGCCTTTAGAAAACACTAACCCTTCATTTTATTTTATTTGTATATATTTAAAATAATCATATGTTAAACAGTTAACTTTTGTTAACTTTAAGGATCGATCACATACTTCAAATAATTGAAGATTTATCCATAGTCAAGTAACACAAAGACTAAATTGAAATCATGGATAATACAGGGATTAAAATTGTTATTTTCTCCAAATTTCTACTCTCTCTAGTCTCTAGTTGGTCAAACCTACTTTTAAGTCAGTTTTTGATTTCTGAAAGTATTTGGCAAATATAAAAATAACTTAAAATAAGTTTGGAAGTGTTTGACAAGGTTAAAACTAACTTAAAATAAGTTTAAAATGACTTAAAATAAGTTAAAAACCACAAGTAGGTTTCCTCTTACTTTTTATTTTTTGACTTAAAAGTCATTTAAGTTTAACTTTTTATTTTTGACTTAAAAACTACTTTTTAAAACCAATTCAAACGGGCTCTTAGGTAATTGTCAATTTTTTTTTCATAACTCTAAATAAGTGAATCTTTTGAAGTCCAAGAGGATTGTTAGGACTTTTTTTTCATATTAATCTTTTTTTAATGACGTTCTTAACTACTTATATTTCCTAAAAGAACAGTTTAGGAATAACCAAAAAGGTAAAGTGGATACCAACCTTTAATTTTTGTCCACTTAATATAGCTCAGAGGGAGTATTAGTCGATATAGTTTGCACTGTACGATACATATTGAAATCAAATTTTTGATATCGTGATTTTAATATTATGATTTTTGGTATATATTTCAATTTTTTGTGTAGTTGATTAACGAATGAAATTGCTTGTATTTTAATTTTTTTTTATTTCTACATAAATAAAGTGTCAGTATGATATAATTGAGACGCTTTAGTTCTCTTTTATTAGTTTAGATGGAACCTATATACTTAAAGTAGGGGTGGTTAGGGTATGGTATATACAAAATTATCATATCATACCAAAAATTTTAGTACCGTTGTTTCGGTATTATGGTATTTGGTGTGGTATGTGATATACATTTTAATATTCGGTATTTGGTATTTACAAATAATATACTGAAATACTGAATAACAAACCGAATTATATAGGTGCATAAATAACATATACATATTATTAAAATACTAACAAATATGCAACCTAGTATTAATATAAACTAAAAATTTAGAAGTTAAAAACTTTGACTACTCTATTTTGATTGAAATGTATTTGAATTGTAATTGATTAACAAAAGGAGGTGTTTGTACTTTATTTTGCATATATACTTCTACATGTGTAATGTGTTAGTATAATACAATTGGGACATTTTTTAATTGTCGAAGTCATAATACTCTATTATACGAATATATATTAGTCGAAGTTAAGAAAAAAATATTAGTCAAATTTGAACAAATTATGGTTGCCGATTTATCAAATCGTAGAATACCAAAACCGAACTTCAATGTACTGAACCATACCGTATTAGATTGGTATGGTAATGATATAATGTTTTAAAAACTGAATACTGAAATTATGATTTCAAAATTTTCAAATATCGTATCGTACCATACTATGCCCACCCCTAACTTAAAAGAAATGTCCAAAAAAATTCTATACTTAAAGAAGAATAATTATGAAAGATGAATTGTAGAATAAGTAAAATCAACACGAGTATTTAACATGAAAAATTCTTTACTTAAGTAAGGTAAAACCTTGACGTACCTTGATATGATTTTTCTCAAACTCTTCACAAAGCTCAAGCAATTTAGGGGTCGTTTGGTAGGGTGTATAAAAATAATGCTAAATACAATGTATTAGTAATGTTTGTATAAGCTATGCTTGCATTAATTATACATAGATTATTTCTTATGCATTGTTTGTTTGGTGTATTAAAAATAACATGCATTGCATAAAAATACTTATACAATGATATTCTTCACAATTATGATGGAAAAGATGTAAAAAAAAGGTGTTGAGGGGTAATTGGGTCTTTGACCATGGTAATGCATGTATTAAATCCCCAAAAATTACTAATACTTAGAAATCTATGGTATTAGTAATACAAACCTTAATATACATATAGAGGGTATAACTAATGCTTGCATTAGTTATACATAACATAAAAAAAATGTACCAAACAAGACATTAATAATACACAAGATTAATGCATGCATTATTTTTATTAATACACTCTACCAACGACCCCTTAAGATTTACAAACTCCCTTGTAACATCTTGTCACGATCCAAAAATGGACATGATGACACTTGTCTATTCCCACCAAGACAAGTTAGCCTCAACCTAACGAAATGAAAGAAATGCGGAAAGGTAAAGCAAAAACAAGATATAAGCGGGAAAACTTATTCATTCTATTAACACCTCAAAACCTGGTTGTCACGTGTACAAGTCTCTTACAAAAGTGCGGAATTGAAATAATTACATAGTCTCAATGTCTTTGTTTCTCAAATAGAACAAAGCATAACATAAAGGAAAATAGGGCCCGCCGGGATGACAAGAAGCTACCTCTCAATAGTCCTTTGACAATCCTCGGAGAGTAGGAGAAGAAGGACAATCACACAGTACCTGGCTCAAAACCTACACAAGTGTAGAAGCAAGGAGTGAGTACCAACAACACGATACCCAACAAGCAACCTAATAAGCAAAACAACTAGCTAGAAATCGAATACCCTTTTTTATCCCAACAGAACCTCCTCAAACTACAATCTACACAGAAATTAGCCTAGCCTAGCAATTCTACAATTCATAGCTCACAAGGCTCAATATTACTGTCCAATAGTCACAATCCAACAACCAATACGAATCATTTAGGTCAACCTCAATGTCAAGTAGATCAATCACACGCAACAAGTGATCAATCACAATTAGCAAGTAAGTCACACATAAGCATCAAAATTCATCAAATCACAATAATCAATCCCTCGCCAGAACCATTTCCCATCGGCATTACATCATGTCACTAGCCATAACCATTTCTCATCAGCTTTATATTAAATCACTAGCCGAAAATGACCTCGGCATCACAACACTTGTCGGAGATGACCTCAACATCATAACCTTCACATGTGTCATCATGATGTTCAAAATTCAATGCACACAAGCAATGTTACACCACACAGAAGAGACAACAATTCATGCAATTCAAGTCCACATTCATGCTATCAAACATTTCATTAATCAATCAATAAGGGTCACAACAAAGTAATGTACATAATTATGATCATCACATAACCTTTCTATTTCCACCCCTTTTTATTCATTAAGATTTATCAAGTGGACAATTAACCCTTCTCTTTATCCCCATTACTCCCAGCACAGACAACGAAGGAAATACAAGAATGCTACTTGAATACAAGGTTTAGGATAACACTTACCTTAAATCAATCAATTAGTCACTACAAGAGTTGAGGCTTCTCCTTCCGACCAATGTCCAAAGCCATACAATCTATAACAATCAAGTAGTTATAATAAATTTCCAGAAACAACAATGTCCACGTTAATTCCTTTGAAAAATGGATCAATCAACTCAAAATTCAATTCCGAAAATAACGTTTGAATCCGAAAGTTAATACTTGAATATGATACTCAAGGCTTTAGGAGCTCATTGGTGAAAACCATTTCAAGAAAGGACTCAAAATCAGTTCACAATCTCCATTTTAGTTTAGAACATGAGTTCTTGAAAAAACTTGTCATTTACCAATCAAAATTCCAAATTTTGATGTTAAAATCTATAAATAATCAAAGGGAAATGAAGTTTTAGGATAAAAAAGCTTACCCAAAAGATTTAGCACAAGGAATCCTTTCAAAATCACCTCCAAGGGTTTTGCTAAGCTCAAAAATAGAAAATGGGGCTTAAACACCTTTAAGACCAAAAACCCTCTTTGATGTCCTTTAAGCGACCATAGGTTCGCTTAAGCGAACCCCACAAAAATTAAGGGTCTCACTTTTGCGAACCAGGCTTTGCTTAAGCGACCAACGCTAAAGCGAGACATGGTTTGCTTAAGCGAACCCTATGAAAAATCCGGCCTTCGCTTAAGTGATCATACATTCGCTAAAGCGGAGGTCACTTAAGCGAAAGGCCTATCGCAGAGGCGAAGAGTGCATAACTTAGGCACCAGAAAAACAACCAACACTCAAAACATCAAAATGGCCTGGAGGATTCGTTTGGAACCCTATCCACACAAACCACATATACAAATCTATTATACTGGATGTTTCAGACTCATAGGAACCGTCGAAACATAAATCCAAGGTCTCCTTGACTGAACATCCATGAAAACTACAAGAAACTAACTCAACACCTAAAAAGGCTAAAATAAGCTTGAGAACTCTCAAAATCAACTAAAACCTCACTTAGGCCTAAAATCATCCCTTGAACCCAACAAAACTCTCGAAATTCCGATCCGAGTATCCGAACCCTAAATGTTGACCAAGGTCAGCCCAAAGGCTAAATTTCTACAATTTCACAGCTTTGGACCTCAAATCCTCAAAAAGACTTCGAATCTGAAACCAAAAACTCTCAAAGACCAAATTCCACATTCTAGGATTGATGAAATTAATGAAATTCCATTTCGACCCTCAAAACTCCAAAAGACATCAGATTCCACTTACTTAACAATATTAGCATTTCAAACTCAAATTTTAAAAAAATCTCAACTCTAATCTCAAAGTTTGAAACCAAATTTCAAAACTCAATCATAAAAGATTCGGGGTTGATATCGGAAAGGGTAAAATGGTAAATTCATACAACTTTCCAAAAATGACTGTCAACCCTCGAGCCTACACCTTGGGCGGGACTAGCACTTGAGAACCATTGTTGGCCTCAAGCGGACCCTTGTCTTAACTTAACTTTTAGCGGAAGACATAAATAACAAGAAACATTCTCAAAAGATAACTCATGCAATAACATTCGACTAGCCAAAATGGCAACTCAAGTCTTAAGATAAACAACTGAAAATGAAAGACTAATGAACTATAACTATCCGTCTATGAAGCCTCTAAAACTATGAGGGATGTCAGGACAAGACCTCCAATCATCCTAACAACTGAACTAACAAAGCACTAAAAGGGGATCCTCCGGAAAACAATGAGGCTCACCAACTGACTCTGAGTGCTCAACGAAGTGCTGGATGCTGATTCTGGTTACCTGTATCTGCATCATAACACGATGCAGGATAAATGGCATCAGTACATTGAATGTATGAGCATGTGAGAGGAAAACTAAACATGACATAAGCTTGAACTGAATTCTGAAAGAAACACTTACCTCAGCTTTACTCAACTCAATGCAGAAATAAATAACAGTAAATATGCAGTTTATATAAAACATTTAAACAGTAGGTAACAACTCAAAGTATCGAAGAAATACAATAACAACTCAATTTATATATAATAAAGTAATATAATTTTGTGGGAGTTTCTCTAACCGACAACCATCACTATGAGCTATGTGATGATACAACGTCTCCCCACGCTGCCAGAACTGTCCTATAACTTGCCGGGATATAGAACGCCTCAACTAAGTGGATCCACTAGTCTATGCTAAAAAGCATTAAGGAATCATCTAAAAAGTATGACCATTTCTATCCACGTTGGCTACATGGTTTATGGAGACTTGAGTTATTATGAACTCGTCCCTATATCGGTGCTCAATACTACTCCCAAAATATACTCAGCTCATATGTTTAAAAACATAACTCTTTCTCTGTGGTTTGAGGTTATTACTGAAAAAGCTTATGGAACTCAAAACTACTCATGAAAACTCATTTGGAAATCAGTGTTTCCTTTTATCTTAAATGTGAAAACATTTGCTCTTTGAGAGTACTTAGTCCCCATATACTCTTTTGAAGAAATGAACTTCACTCTTTACTCGTTACTCAACTCAAAACTCAAGTCTTAAAACAAGTTTAAAGCATTTGCAAAAGAGTTTTGAAAAAACTCTAAGAACTCTCTAGACTTGGCTCCTAACTTTCCTTGAATTTGAATTTATGGAATCTAGGTCATGATTCATGTTTATGGATGATATCATGATGTTTAGATGTATCTTAGAGTGTAGAAATCAACTAGAAGACATAGGTATGTTTCAAGGGAACTCAAACAGAAAGAAGTGGGAAAGGGTAGAAGACGTGGCAATCCTGGCACTCTGAGTAACGCCGGGCACTAGAGGCCAAACTACAGAGCTTGGGTTTGGGCGCTCTGAGTGGCACGGCGCCCCAGAGCCCAAACTACATAAAGTTATGTGGGGCGCTCTGAGTGGCGCGGACCCCCACCCCTCTTCCCCAAACACTTAGATTCGAATACCCAACTAAAATATACAAGAATCTACTCAACAACAACCTTAAATCTCATCAAATCATCTCAAGAACTTCTCCAACACTCAACAATCAAGATTCAAACTAAGCTTCAACAAAATTCATCAAGAACTCATATTTTCTACCTTCAAGAATGTAAATACGCTGAATTTAATCATGATTGGCGCATGGGTGAATGAATCCAATGCTATGTGATCTCACATACCTCGCAGGGATTAACCCTTGGCGAAATCCGCAAGCGAAACTTCAAGAACGATGATGAACCTTGGATTTTCTCCTCGTTTCTCTTCTCTCAAAGCCCTAGCGTAATTTTGTAAATAGTAGACTGAACCAAATCAGTTTAGACCCTAATTAATTCACTAAAAATGAATTAAACCAATTGGGTATGGAAAAGACCAAAATACCCTTTTAAAATCTGGTTAACTTTCCTTATCTAGACTGTCCAACTTCGAACGGGTATATCTCCCTCATACGAATTTGATAATGAGAAAATTTGGTGGCGTTGGAAAGATAATTCAAAGATCTTTTATATAGTATCTTGTACCCCACCTAACGCATCTTGTGCCAGGAGTTATGGTCGTTTGAAGTTGACCCAAAACTTATACTTAGCTTAACTTGTAAAAATTTCCAAATTTGATTATTTCCAAAAATGGCTTTTTTCTAATTCTAGTTCTTTCAAATAGCGGGATGTTACAATGACAGACCAAGTCATTACATATCTAAGGAACTATTCATAATCGTTCCTTCCTTTAACTTTTAACTTTCCTCTTCAGTGACTCTACACAATCAATGATGTTCTTTGCAACACAAACCAATACCTACTATAATCTACTAAGAAAGTAATCAACATCTTGTTTTGAAACCACAAAAAGAAAATAACTATTGAAATTCAAGACTAATATAGATAAATCTTGATAGGAACATGTTATTTCATTGTAGCAATTGCTACTTCTTTGACACTCTTTGTGTTGACTTTGTCTCCTCCAATGAGTCGGGAATTTTTTATTCATTTTAATCTTTTAGCCACCAAAGTTATGTCCACAATGCTCATTTATTATCTTTTTTTATATATAAAAATGTGTTTGAATTTTAGGTATGAAGCATAAAGATGACATGGGGACAAAAGAGACTACGCCAATAATTTGGAAAAATAGGTAGAAGGGCGATGCTTAAGATCACACAAGTTGAATCAAGGCATCCCTGAATGGAACAAATATCATCGGATGAGACAATTCTCAACCCCAAAATTCCATTCAAGGTTGGTGATGAAAAAAATCTTTTGGCAATCTTAGTCGAGATCGCCGAAAGTAACAGATGCCTGAAAGACAAAATCAACTTTGTGAAGTCGGTATACGATGGAAACAATAGTTTGGCATATCAATGATCATGTCAAGATCCAACCCACTGGACCATGTGAATACCTACTCTAACACCTAGATATGAGAACCATTTCACACAATTTTAAAAATGGGAAATGCAAAAATTAACAAATTACCACAAAATTTCTTTAATACAGTAACACTTCATGAAATAATAAATCTTCAAATAAACATTTTACAAATGACCAAAAAATCCTTCCCAAGAATCTAGTTTGAACAAGTACAAAAGCTACTAGAAGAGTGGAGTTTATACAAGAAAATATGACACAACCCCCACCATAAGGAAAGGAAAAATGGAAGCTGCCGGTGATCCTTATCGTCTTCACCTATAAAATATCACTAACCCTGCAATCAGACCATGCCAAGTGGAATAGCAAGAGTAGTATCAATACAAACAACACGTATTTGTAGGTATCATTGGTCGACTCGAACCTACCACATAATATAAAATAGACATTCAAAAGAAACATACAATTACCACCAAACGACCTCGACAAGATCACTCAATGGTAACAATGAAGAACCAAAGAAATTATTATCTTTTCCCACCTTAACAACATTAAACAACTACCTTTTACCATCCGGACTCCATGCCCGAAAGCTTAGGCATGAAACCTCCCGTTAATCAATAGAATATCATGTAATTGGAAATAGGTCTAAACTATCCTGTTAAAAAAACCTAGTCTACCTGAGTCCCAAGCGTCAGTTGATGAACCTTGCTCGTGAACTTCCGATTATGTGAGAGAAAATCGTGATGAACGAGCAATGGATTTTATTATGTTTTGCATGATAATATCTTCCCTCTCTTTCTTCCTTGTACTGAGTTCCATGAATGGGTTTTTGGAGCAGCCCTCGTATATTCTCTTCCTTAAAAAGTGGGGAAAAAAAAGAAGTCACATTAACTAGGGTATGAATTTACTTCAACTCGCTATAGCGGCCGTGCAGGCGCTATAACGGCACCACCATAGCGTAAGGCTTCCCTTTATGGTCGGCTGACGTCAGCACATCCAATTACAAAATAAGCCCATTTAATTCTGTGCTCAAATTTTTAAATTTCGCACCATATTTTCAGAATTTTGGGATTCCGCACGAGATGCCTTTTAGTAACGACATATCAGATCATTACGAATCAGTTCAATGATTCCGATTAGATCATTGATTGGTCAAAAGATTTGTTGAAAACACACAAATAACCCTTTGTAGAGAGAGAAAATAAGTTTTCACTTTTCTGAAATATTCTTGTATTGCAAACTCTTCTATTGAGAAAAAGAACTTGTACTTGAAGATTGTGAGAAACTTCTTGAGATTGAAGATCTTTGTCATTAATTTCTTAGGATTTTCAGTCAACTAACTTCTATGAGTGCTAACTTCCGTAAAATCTTTTTACCTTCGATTATGAGTTGCTAGTCTCTCTATTATTAGAGGTGTGCAAGTGTATGGATTCTTAATTTACATTTGGGTGTTTCTGAATTGCTTAACTGAATTTTTATTTGCTATGGGTTCAATGGTCTCTTTATGTTATCACATATAATTTGAGGTTGTAATTCATGTTTACTTTAGATCTCCAATGCTTGTGAAAGATCATTAGGGTGAAAGAGATAATTGAATATCTAGCAATGGTCTCTTTATGTTTTCACATATAATTTGAGGTTGTAATTCGTGTATACTTTAAATCTCCAATGCTTGTGAAAGATCGTTAGGGTGAAAGAGATAATTGATAATGACTCAATTTAATTTGTTTGATAGCTAAAACTTGAAATAGTTTGATAGAATTAAAGTCTTAGATTATTTATAAGCATGAACTCCTAACTTGAATGTTAAATTACTATAATATCCCTAACTTAGGTTGTGACTTTTTCGATGAGTTGTGACTTTTCTGATACGTTGTGACTTTTTTCGAAGGGTTGTGATTTTTTGATGAGTTGTGATTTTTCCAATGAATTGTGACTTTTTTAATAAGTTGTGACTTTTCGAAAAGGTTGTGACTTCTAAAAAGGTCATAACTTTTCCGATCAGACACAAAAAATACTTGTTCATATCACCCTTCGTTGACTATAAATAGAGGGGCTTCCTCTCAGTTTTTTCAACCACATTTTTTTAATCTTCTACTCTTCTTCTTCTTGCATTTTAAAAGATTTCATGTGATTTATTGTCATTGAGTGAGTGAGTTCGAATAAGGCTGTAAGTGATGCATTTGCTCTTAGTATATGTTGATTACTGTCGAGTTGTGAGTGGAAAGAAAGATTTCTTTTTGATGAAAATAGAAAACGTACATTTTTGTCGGTGTATTACTTGTGCCATTAGTTGTATGACAGCCTGGTGCTGCCTTTTCTGCAATAACTTTATCATATCAAAATAAATCAGTTTCTAATAGTGGTCCATTTGTAACTTGTTAAGTGCATGGTAGTGGTGTTAACTCCCCTTTGATGATATGCTTCAATGTTCTACCAACAATAGAAGAATTAAGCAAAAAGAGGAGAAATTTTATCTTGAGGATTACATGAAACGTATCTATCCTTTCCCTTCACTCAATATTTCTGTGGTGTCTTTATGTTGCATTTTGTACCTTCACCTTTTCTCTTCTTTTTAACTGTTTGTGAAGGAACACACCGTCATTATTACTGTCAAAATGTGGTTGTCTTTACCTCCCCTTTTGATAGTGATCTTTGATGTTTGAGTGAACTGCTTTATTTTTTTTCCTCAGAGTTGTTGACTAATGAACTTCTCAATTGGCACTACCGAAAGACCATCAATTTGGATAAGATATACATTAGTATGTAATGTTCCAAAATACGAAGTTAACATGATGTAGTCTAAATTCATTTTTTTTTAACTAATTTCTCTTGTCATGTAAATATATGCTTTTGGACATCTTTTTCCAAAATTATTAAACTTCTCATGAGTTAGAGAATTGTCACAATTTATTTTTTTGATGCTCAAGACAAAAGAATGACTTTATTTATCAATGTTACTTATGTGATTTAGAATGTTAGGAAGTTTGCTTCAAAATAGTTATTACTATATAAACATTGCCTTTTTGTTTTACCTATTTGCTATTTCTTAATATTACAGTATTTTAGATGAAGAAAAGTTCATATATATATATATATATGTGTGTGTGTGTATGTATTGGTATTTAAATTAATGTATTAAATATGTCACAAATGTATTATCAAGTTAACAAGATCTTTTAACTTCAAAATATATTATTTTAAATTGTTTCGAGTTTTTATTTTATTTTTAAAACTCACAAAATATGTGAATATATATGAATCATTTAAAAATTATCATTTACAAAATAGATTTTATTTTCAATAATAAGGAATAAACATTTTCATTTTGTCCATACACTAAATTAAAATCTAATAACTATATAAAAATATAGCAACATTAATTAAAAGTCCTATTTATATATGTGAGTATAAAATTTATTAGAAATACAACTATTGCACATTAATTCTTTAGTTATAACATTATAAATTCTCTTAGTTATTACTAATTATTGCAAATGTTATTCACACTCTTTAACATTCTTTAGTTATAAGATTATGAGTTCTCATAGTTATTACATTAATTATTTCTATCTTTCATCTTCTCTTATCTTAACTTTTGACCAATAATTTTTCATATTATTATACCGACCCATATATAATGTGATAACATAGTGTTGTTATTTTTCCTTGAACGAATCATGCTTTATTGAATAAATTGAAAATTGTTTACAAGTATATGAACTACATCTTTGTTGGTGTAAGATAAACAACTGATTATATATATGATTTCACAGATAGAATATATTCTTTAGTTTCAGCTTTTAGTTTTTCCGATAAAAAAAAAGGAAACATTTCTCAGTTAACTATGGACTGTCAGATAACTAGCTTTGATTTATTTACATTGTCAATTGAGAAGTCAATATGAGAGCCAACAACAAGAACGTCATTTATTATGTTATAACTTATAAAATAAAAATTAATATACAAAAATTAGTTCTTAAAAATAAAATGTAGTTGTTCTCTTCACATGTTCATATGACATCTGAATAGTTACGTGAAATACACGTGCAAACACATCTGGTTAGATGACAAGAAAAATACACAACAAATATTGTTTATAAGGTAATATTATTGAGATACAACCAATTACGTGATTGAACCTCAGCAAATTGAAATAAATATACGCGTTAAAGTAATAAAATTTTTCATTGGCCATCTTCATAGGTTCGCGTGAATAGGAGATATATATGATGATCCACATTGAACATTCATAAAAAATGTGCAATATTATTTTGTGCAAAGCTTATTATTCAAATCTTCTCTTAAATAAGCAATACTATTTACTATCACATATATTTTCTGAATTGGTAATCACGTGCAACACACGTGTCCAAAAACTAGTGTGTGTATATATATATATATATATTTATATATTACCTTAAAAGCACGAACTCCCAAACTTGAATGTTGAATTACTATAAAACCCCCAATTAAAAATACTCAATTTATTTTATTTATATATTTATTTAATTATATTATATTAAAAGTAGATACCTTTTCACATTAAAGGGTTCTGACTTTTCCGATGAATTGTTACTTTTCCAAAGGTAGTGAATTTAATGACGGCTTGTGACATTTTCGATGAGTTGTGACTTTTCAAAGGATTGTGATTTCTCCAAAGGGTTGTGACTTTTCCAAAGGGTTGTTCCTTTTCAAACAAATCCCAAAAGCAATGAAGGAAAAAGAAGACTTAAAGCTTGAACCCTAGCTTTCTTTCTTGAACTTGAGAGAGAATTGAAGAGGATGAACTTGAATGGGATTAGGAATTTTAGAGAATGAAAGGGTATGGGTCGAATTAGAAGTTGAAAGGTAGTTATAGGTGTTTAAATTAGTGTCATAACGACATAGTATAGGTATTAAATGCATAGGAAAAGACCCAAATACCTATAATATATAACTGCCAGAGAACCCTACGGGTTTGACCTATGGACCGTAGATGTAACACCTCGGACCTCAAAGTGAAGAAAATCCTAGTTTTCAGAAAATACTGGTGCCAGTACCGACGTAACTACCCACAGACCATAGGTAGAACCACAGACCATATGTGGGGTTCCACGTTAAGGCCTAAATGTTAATGGTCTCTGAACCAACCCACGGTCAACCAGGACGGTCTGTGGTTGGACCTACGGACCGTAGGTGAGGTTCAACAGCTATTTTGAGGGAAATGGTTGTTAGGTCAACTTCAAACGGTCATATCTTTTAGCACATAATGAATTAGGTGGCCCATGACCTATCAAATGAAAGATAATTGAATCCTATTTCCAACATCACCGAGTTTGCTAAAATCCCATATTTGAGTAAAATTTTATGCTCATTTTAGTGAAGCCCTATCGGGCAGAGATTGACCGACGACTCCTACCAATGGTTGGTAGGTCAATCGACGGCCCGTCAGTCCTGTAGTAGGTGGCACTCGTCAGATTTAAGTCAGGGTCGTTTTGGTCCTTTTCCCTATGCGTTGGGCACTTAATCTACGTCATTTAATGCTTAAACTATGTCCTTTTACTCAGTTTAAGCCTAATAACTTAGTCAAGCCTAATAACTTAGTCAGACATACCCAAAACCTTTATTCACTTGAATTCACCAAGCTTAGAACAAAAAAGAAGAGAAAAGAGGTGACCTAAAACCCTCCAAGAACAAAGTAAGTTTTCTTCAGTTCCAGCCCTGAAATTGAAAGATTTCTCTGTGAAATTCGTCACCAGATATGTGGGATTTCACTAGTGGGTTCCTTTCGTCCACTAGGTCCCTAGAATTCATTCAGATTCTTGATTCCTATATCTTGCTTAGACCTAGGTTTTCTAAAACCTCAGATATGAGTATTCTTAAACAGATTATCATGTTTTTGTGGAATTGTTGCTTAGTTCTTTGTATGAAACTCAGAACCCCAGTTGTGTAGATTCTCTTAGTTCGTGAATTACACATGCTCGGTACGTTAAACAGATAATCATGCTTCCATTTTTGAATATCACATTATCAGTATATAATTGTTACATTCTTAGATTTTGCATGTCAATAGTTTGAGCTATTTAGTAATTCAGTCATAATGTATCATATACATATTTAGTTGGGAGTAGGCTTAGCACCAAGTGGACAAGGGTTTTAGCGTACCTCATAGTCCCAGAACTACGTGCCCCCGTAGGTTAAGTCCCCTCTTGGGGCATTAGTTTTAGTGATCACACCAGTCATGCCTTTATACCCCTTGCAAGGTATATCGGGCCCTTCGATGGGGTGTATACATCGGACACCACAGTTAGCTCACGTGGTGGTTATGTCGGTTCCTAGTAGCTCCCACAGTCAGACTCTAGTGCATTTGACCAAGGTTTTCAGATATACTCTAGTATTCTATCTCAACATGTTATGTACTTGGTCATTGCATTCAGTTTAGTTCTTTTCAGTATATATCAGTATTTCCATCATGTTCAAATTATATTATTGATCAGTTATGCTTTATTCAGCTTATATGTTTTTTCAACTTTTATCCTATCCTGCATGCTCAGTACCTTCCAAGTACTGACGCATACTCTGCGCTACATCTTTTCATAATGTAGGTTCAGGTCCTCAACATTCAGATCACATGTAGATCGGTTCCTGATCCACACTCAATAACTTCAGTGGTGAGTCCTCATACTTTGAGGACAATAGACATGTTTCAGATTCAGTCTTTCGTTTCAGTTTAAATTTTTCTAGGGTTAGTTGGGGATATGTCCTAACAACTCTAGTCAGCAGAGGCTTTTTCAAACAATAGTATTAGATTAAGCGTAGTTTTTGAGTGATTATTCAGCATCACTAAACTCTTAGAATTTATATATATTCAGACCAGTATTGGGTATTCACCATTATTCAGTGATCTCATGATTTAACTTCCGCATTAGTTTATCTTTTCATAGATTTGTTCAGTTTGCTTATGATATGCCATCTCAGGTTTAACTTGGGGTCTCTCGTGATCCTAGGTCCCGTGTTTATTCCCAAGGGGTAGCCTTGGGGCGTGACAAACTTGGTATTAGAGATTAGGTTCAAGAGTCCTAAGATGTCTAAAAGCCGCACTAAGTAGAGTCTCTTTCATGCGTGTGAAGTGCACCACATCTATGAGAGGGAGGCTATGAAGTGTTATAAGAAAAACTTTACTTTCTTTGCTATTCTTATCGTGCGTGAGTATGAACTCTATTCAATCTTCTTCTAACTCCCGCTCTTCACATTTTGGAAAATGCTTCCCAGAAGAGCTAACACAAGGAATCAACCAACAACTCTAACATACCCATTGAAGGAGCAAGTCATGCATGCCGAGTTCAGGGCTGCTTACCAAGTACTTGCTCAGGCCATGACTACCCAGG
The DNA here is from genome assembly GCF_000226075.1 of Solanum tuberosum. Lineage (NCBI taxonomy): Eukaryota > Viridiplantae > Streptophyta > Magnoliopsida > Solanales > Solanaceae > Solanum > Solanum tuberosum. The sequence goes on from NW_006239105.1 coordinate 918,521, forward strand.
TCAATCAGTAGTCTATGGTCCCAACTCTTCCATAAACTACCACTGCTACAACAAGAATCCAAGACTTTACTCAGATAAACCCTACATAGTTTCATGGGTCTAAGTCAGAAAAAGATCCACAAGAGTTTCTCAACAACATCTAAGATGTAACAAACATTATGGGTGTCACTCAAGTTGAGAGTGCAGATTTGGCTGCCTATTAGTTGAAGGGAGTGGTCTACACTTGGTACCAACAGTGGAAGAAATCTTGTGGTATTAATGCATGTACAGAAACTCTTTCAGAACCCTTCTCAGTCTCTACTCCAGTTGGTGACCCTGTTATAACTAAACGGGTATACAAAAATTACCTTATCATAGTCTCTTAGAAAGTCACCTTAGTAGATCTTGTAGAGTTAGAAATGGTAGATTTCGATATCATTCTAGGCATGGATTAGTTACATTCGTGTTATGCCTCAGTCGATTGTAGAACAAGGATCGTTCGATTTCAGTTTCCAAACGAGCCAGTCTAAGAATAGAAGGGTAGTAGCTCAGTGCCAATAGGTCGATTTATGTCTTACCTTAAGGCCAGAAAGATGATCTCTAAAGGGTAGTGTAGCACATGTTGAGGAAAAAGGGAAGGAATTAGCAAAAGATGTTCACCGGCTTGCTCGCTTAGGAGTTGGTCTTACGGACATGTCAGATGGTGGTCTGATAGTTCATAATAGATCCGAATCTTCATTAGTAGTGGAGGTTAAGGAAAAATAGGACGATGATCCTATATTACTCTAGTTGGAAGATGCATTTTATCAACAGAAAGTAGAGGTTTTCTCCTAAGGGGAAGATGGTCGCCTATGTGTTCCTAAGGTGGATGAGTAGGTGAAATAGCCTTGATTGGGCCTGATTCGGTACATGATGCTATGGGAAAAGTTCAGCTCATTAGAGATATACTTAAGACAGAAGTCCTATGCAGATGTAAGGAGAAGAGACTTAGAGTTTGAGATAGATGATTGGATTTTTCTTGAAAGTATCACCTATGAAGGGGGTGATGAGATTTGATAAACTTGGAGGAGTCAGTTCGTAGAGGGCTACTTGGGGAGCAGAAGAAACCATGAATGCCATGTATCCTCGTCTCTTTCCTTCCGATTCCATTGTAGCTTGAAATAATAGTTCCTCTCCAGTCTCTCAGTTTACCCTTGCGTAAGAACAGTCTCAGTATCTTGTACCGTCAGTTGTTTAGCTTACTTAAACTTCATTTGAGGATGAATGTTCCCAATGGGGAGATAATGTAACACCTCGGACCTCAAAATAAAGAAAATCCTAGTTTTCAGATAAACTAGTGCCAGTACCGACGGAACCACCCACAGACCGTAGGTAGAACCACAGACCGTATGTGGGGTTCCATTGTTAAGGACTAAATGTTGATGGTCTCTGATCACACCCATGGTCGACCAGGACGATCCGTGGTTGGACCTATGGACCGTAGGTGAGGGTCATCAACCATTTAGAGGGAACTGGTTGTTGGGTCAACTTCAAACGGTCATATCTTTTAGCACAAAATAAATTAGGTGGCTTATGACCTATCAAATGAAAGATAATTGAATCCTCTTTCCAATGCTCCCAAGTTTGCTAACATCTCATCTTCAAGTAAAAAGTTATGCTCGTTGAAGTGAAGCCCTGTCGGGCAGAGCTTGACCGACAACTCCTATCGACAGTGGCGGAGCTAAGATTGTTTGATAAGGGGGTTCAAAATCTGAAGAAGTAAACCACGAACTAATTGAAGGGGGTTCAACATCTACTATATATACATAAAAAATAATGTTAACCATGTATAAATAATAATATTTTCCACCGAAAGGGGTTCAGATGAATCCCCTATCTCTATGCTAGCTCCGCCCATGCCTGCCGACGGTTGGTAGGTCAACCGACCGCCCGTCAGTCCTGTAGTAGGTGGCACTCGTCAGATTTAAGTCATGGTTGTTTTGGTCCTTTCCCTTATGTGTTGGGAACTTAAACTACGTCGTTTAAGGCCTAAACTAAGTCGTTTTACTCAGTTTAAGACTAATAACTTATATCCCTGGCAAGGTATATCGGGCCCTTTGATGGGGTGCATACATCAGACACCACGATTAGCTCACATGGTGGTTATGTCGGTTACTAGTAGATCCCACAGTCAGATTCTAGTGCATTTGACCAGGTCTTTAAATATACTTCAGTATTCGGTCTCAGCATGTTATGTACTTGGTCATTGCATTCAGTTCAGTTCAGTTTAGTATATATCAATATTTCCATCATGTTCAGATTATATTATTGATTAGTTATGCTTTGTTCAACTTATATATTTGTTTTGCTTTTATCCTATCCTGCATGCTCAGTACCTTCTAAGTACTGACGCATACTCTGCGCTATATCTTTTCATGATGTAGGTTCTGGTCCTTAACATTCAAATCGCGGGTAGATGGATTCCCATTCCACATTCAACAGCTTCAGTGGTGAGTCCTCATACTTCGAGGACAATAGACATGTGTCAGATTCAGTCTTTCATTTCAGTTTTAGTTTTGCTAGGGTTAGTTGGGGACATGTCCCAGCAACTGTAGTCAGTAGAGGCATTTTCAGACAATAGTATTAGATTCAACGTAGTTTGTGAGTGATTGTTCGGTGTCACTAAACTCTTAGAATTTATATATATTCAAACCAGTATTTGGTATACCCCATCATACCAATATCTTATGATTTAGCTTTCGCATTAATTTATCTTTTCATAGATTTGTTCAGTTTGCTTATGATATGCTAGCTCAAGTTTAGCTTGGGGTCACTCGTGATCCTAGGACCTGTGTTTACACCCAGGGGGTAGCATCGGGGAGTGACAATAGAACTTTCTACGAACCGTACTAGTCAACTTACTTGTAACACCCGAAAAACTAGTAGGTGGAACTATAGCCTTATGTGAGAGCTTTAGAGTTTGATGAAGTAACACTGTGGTTGGGAGAATGTGATCCTTGATCCAAGAAGGGTAAAACATTGGAATTATTCCAAATTGTGGGCTTCATGTATATATATACTTTATGAACATGATTATAATCTAGTTATTGTGTTAATTGAAAGTTCATTCTCATAAACACATAATGAACATGATGTGAAAGTTCTTCTCACTATATGATGATTCTAAGGTTGAAAGTCCATTCTCACCTATTGAATTTATGAGCTATTTTATGAATTGTGTTGGATGGAGGGTAAGACACTCCTTCATGCATGTAAATTCAATTTAAGTTTAAACATGTAATTGTGGGAAGTAATGCTTAGCACCGAGTGGATATTGAATATGAGATAGAGGCTCTCCCGTTAAGAAAGACCGGGTTTCTAAAGTTAATCTCATGAGATGAAAGCTTCCCCCATTAAGTAAGGTTGGGGTTTCTCATAACAATCTCCTTATCTCATAACTATGTGCCCCCATAGGTCTTTAGATAGTCGATCCACCTAAAAGCTAATGCATTTAGTTCTACTTTAGGCAAGTAGGACACCTCTTTTCGGTGTCGGGCATGACACCGGATTCCATGTTGAGCTCACATGGTCTATGTCGGTTAAGGCTTATTCCCAATCTAATTAAAAAGATGAATTATTAACTATGATTGCTCAAGGAGCTTTACTTAGCATGGGTAGGATTATGGGATCTTATTTATGCATGGCACAAGTAGACTTTGAGGGTATTCATAGTAGATTTCTATTATGATGTGATGACTTACATATTGAATATACTCATGAATTATGCTTTCACACTAATTTGTCACGATGATTCTCAAACTTGATAAAGTGCATGCTCTTCAACTAAATTGTCCCTTTATAACATATTTTCATGGTTTTATGCATGACTATCATACTTAGTGCATTTTTGTACTAACCCATAATTCTTTTACATTTTTCTACAAAGTGTAGGTTCTGGTGTTTGAGGTGATCTTCCTTTGATACAAGCTTAGATAACCTATTCTCTTAGCTTGTGGTGAGTCCTCATGGATGCGAGGACGAGTGATATCTTGTTGTTCCCTTTCTTTCGTTGTATTAGACTTTTAGATTTCTATTGTAAGGGCTGTGACCTTATTTTGAGACTTTGATTGTAATAGATGGCTAAATGAGACAATGTCTAGACTTCCTCTTTGCCTTTATGAAAACTTCTTAAGACTTGGAAATGTATTTTTACTCTTTATTGTTCTTTACTTATGTGATGATATGCTAAGTGGCTTACACTATGCCTTAGGGTCATTATGTGCCTTGTTACGTCTAGGAGGTACCCTTGAGTCGTGATAAACTTGGTAATCAAAGCACAAGGTTTAGAATGATTCTAGGATGATGTCTCATAAGCCACGTCTAGTAGAGTCTTGTTCATGAGTGTGAAACGCACCATATTTATGAGTGATAGGTTATAAAATGTTTAAGAAATTTCACTTCTTTCATTATTCTTGAGTCGTGCCTTAGAGTTTAGCTCTATAAAAGTTCCTCTCGTAACCCTTCTCTTGTGTCTTGAGGAAATGAATACACAAAGGGCGAATGTTAGAAGCGTGGAAGAGGAGAATGTGAATCAAGGAGTTCCTCAAATCAATCAAGCTTTAGTTGATCACGTGGCCATAAATGTGACTTAAAAAGAGTTTAGATCTACTATCCAAATGATAACTCAAGCCATGACGACTCAAGCTCAAGCCGTGACAACTCAAGCCCAAGCTATGACGACTCAAGACAATAGAGATGTTGGGCCCCATGTCAACCCTAATGTGAATACCATGGCTTATAGATTGAGGGATTTTACAGGAGTGAATCCTCTCGAGTTTCTTGGTTCCAAGGTGGAAGAGGATCCCTAAAGGTTTTTTGATGAGATTTGCAAGATACTTGATGCTATGGGGGTGTCTTCGGAGGAGAAGGCGTAGCTAACCGCCTACCAACTAAAAAATGTAGCTCAAGTTTGGTATGAACAATGGAAGGGTGAGAGGCCAATAGGAGGGGGGTCTCATAGATTTGGAGGTATTTAAGGAAGCATTCCTTGATAGGTTCTTTCCCCTAGAGTTGAGGGAACGAAAGATGCAAGAATTTTATTAAACCCTTCGGTCAAGGGGGGTATGAGTGTGAAAGAGTATGCTCTAAAGTTCACCCAACTATCAAAGTATGCTCCAACCATGGTGGCAAACTCAAGGGCTAGAATGAATAAGTTTGTGATGGGAGTGTCCGACTTGGTAGTCAATGAATGTCGTTCGGCAATGCTTATCCCAAGTATGAATATTTCAAGTATTATGGTCCATGCCGAACAAATTAAGGAGCAAAAGCTCAAAAAAATGAATAGGGAGGTAAAGAGGGCTAGAACCGATGATGGGAACTTCTCTAATGCTAAGTCTGATGGGCAAGGTTGATGAAGGTTCAAACAAAGGTTCTCCAACCAAGGTTCCTCTAGTGCTTCCCCAATGGTCAACAAGGATATGGTGTCTAACCCTAAGTCTCAAGGAGGTTATGATACGGGAACTACTATGGCAAAGCCTACTTGTGTCAAATGTGGTAAGAAACATGGTGGTAAATGTCTAGCTGGTTTGGATGTTTGGTTGTGGTAAGAGTGGCCATCAATTGAAGAATTGCCCAACACTTACGGCCAAGGGGAGAGAAGACAAGCAAACTCCTCCAAGCGGTTCAAAGCCCAATGCTCAAAAGCAAAACCACTTTTATGCTCTTTGATCCCGAGAAGACCAATAGAGCTTCCCGAAAGTGGTGACTGGTATGTTACAAGTCTTTTCTATTGATGTATATACCTTTCTAGACCCCGGTGCCACTTTATCCTTTGTGAAACCTTTTGTGGCCATGAAATTTGAAATACTCCCCGAAGTGTTATTGGAGCCTTTTTCGGTTTCTACCCCGGTTGGTGACTCAGTAGTGGCTAGAAAAGTTTATAGAAGTTGTCCCATTTCCTTGTCACATAAAGTCACTTTGGTGGATTTGGTAGAGTTAGACATGTTAGACTTTTATGTGATTTTGGGTATGGATTGGTTGCATGCATGTAATGCCTCTATAGATTGTAGGACTCGGGTGGTCAAATTTTAATTTCCAAATGAGCCTATTTTAGAGTGGAAGGGGGGAAATTCTATCCCTAGAGGTCAATTTGTTTCTTGTCTCAAAGCCAGGAAAATGATCTCCAAAGGGTGCATTTACCATCTTGTTAGGGTGAGGGATGCTGAGCCCAAAACCCCTTCTCTAGAGTCAGTTTCGGTAGTGAATGAGTTTTTGGAATTTTTCCCCAATGACTTACCCGGTATTCCTCCCGAATGGGAAATAGATTTTGGCATTAACCTTTTACTTGATATGCAACCTATCTCCATTCCTCCTTATAGAATGGCTCCGGCCGAGTTGAAAGAGCAATTGAAGGATTTCCTAGATAAGGGCTTTATCTGATCGAGTATCTCTCCATGGGGTGCTCTGGTGTTGTTTGTTAGAAAGAAGTATGGGTCTCTTAGAATGTGCATTGGCTATCGCCAATTGAACAAGGTAACCGTTAAGAATAGTTATCCCCTTTCGAGAATCGATGACTTGTTTGATCAACTCCAAGGGGATAGGTGCTTTTCAAAAATTGACCTTCGTTCGGGCTACCACCAACATAGGGTGGGGATGATATACCAAGACAACTTTCCGAACTAGGTATGGGCATTATGAATTTCTTGTGATGTCATTTGGCCTAACTAATGCCTCTGCGGCATTTATGGACCTAATGAATAGGGTGTTTAGGCACTACCTTGATATGTTTGTGATTGTGTTTATCGATGATATTTTGATCTATTCAAGAAGTGATGGTGAACATATGGACCATTTGAGGAATGTATTAAAAGTCCTTAAAGACTACCAATTATATGTGAAGTTTAGTAAATGTGAGTTTTGGTTGAGGCACGTAGCCTTCCTTGGTCATATTGTGTCAAGCAAGGGTATTGAGGTAGATCCTAAAAAGATGGATGTGGTCAAGAGTTGGCTTAGAACTCTAACTCCTTCCAATATTAGAAGCTTTTTGGGTTTGGCCGGTTACTATAGGAGGTTTGTTGAGGGGTTTTCCTCCATTGCTTCTTCGTTGACGGCTTTGACTCAAAAGAAAGCTAAGTTTGAGTGGTCGGAGGCTTGTGAGTAAAGCTTTCAAGAATTGAAGGATAAACTTACTACCGCTCCGGTGTTGACCTTACCAGAGGGTACAAATGGCTTTGTTGTTTCTTATGACGCCTCTAGAGTGGGGTTGGGATGTGTGCTCATGCAACATGGTAAGGTGATTTGCCTATGCTTCAAGGCAACTAAAAGTACATGAGAAGAATTATCCGACCCATGATCTTGAACTAGCGGTCGGTGGTGTTTGCCTTGAAAATATGGAGACATTACTTGTATGGGGTCCATGTGGATGTTTTCACCGATCACAAAAGTCTTCAATATGTGTTTAGCCAAAAAGACTTGAATCTCCGACAAAGAAGGTGGTTAGAACTTTTGAAGGATTATGACATGAGTGTCCTTTACCACCCTGTCAAAGCTAATGTTGTAAATGGATGCACTTAGTAAATACATGGGTAGTGTCGCTTATATAGAAGATGAAACGAAAAAGTTAGTCCGAGATGTTCATAGGTTGGCCCGGCTAGGTGTCCAACTAGTGGATTCCATCAAGGGTGGTTTCACGATTTATAATGTCTCCGAATCATCCTTTGTGGTGGATGTGAAGTCTAAACAAGACCTTGATCCTATATTAATGGAGTTGAAAGAGTCGGTACTCAAGAAGTCCGTTGAGGCTTTCTACCAAGGGGGAGATGGGGTACTTAGTTACCAAGGTCCGTTATGTGTTCCAGATGTTGATGGGTTGAGGGAGCAAATTTTAGAGGAGGCTCATAGTTTTCGGTATTTTATTCATCCGGGAGCCACCAAGATGTACCGTGATTTACGAGAAGTCTATTGGTGGAATGGTATGAAAAAGGATATTGCGGGATTTGTAGCCAAATGTCCTAATTGTCAACAAGTTAAGGTTGAGCAGCAAAGACTAGGAGGCTTTTCACAAAATATTTCTATTCCTACTTGGAAGTGGGAAGATGTGAACATGGATTTTATTGTGGGTTTGCCTCGTACCCGGAGGCAACATGACTCTATTTGGGTCATTGTTGATAAGATGGCAAAATCAGCCCACTTCATTCCCATCAAGGTTTCCCTTTCGGCGGAAGACTATGCAAATTTGTATATAAGGGAGGTACTGAGGTTACATAGAGTTCCTTTATCCATCATTTCGGATCGGGGTACTCAATTTACTTCACATTTTTGGAAGTCATTCCAAAAGAGGTTTGGTACTAAGGTGAAGCTTAGCATCGCTTTTCACTCTCAAATGGATGGTCAAGCGGAGAACACCATTCAAACTTTAGGAGATATGTTGAGGGCGTGTATTATAGATTTCAAGGGTAATTGGGACGACCACTTGCCATTAATAGAGTTTGCCTACAACAATAGTCACCACTCAAGTATCGGTATGGCTCCTTTTGAAGCCTTGTAGGTCTCCGATTGGTTGGTTTGAGGTAGGTGATATTGCTCTTATTGGTCCCGAATTGGTTTATGAAGCTATTGAGAAAGTTCAGCTCATTAGACAGAGGTTGAGGACGGCTCAAAGTAGGCAAAAGTCTTATTCTGATGTGAGAAGAAGGGACCTAGAATTTGAAGTATGTGATTGGGTCTATTTGAAAATATCACCTATGAAGGGTGTGATGAGGTTTGGCAAAAAGGGGAAACTTAGTCCCCGGTATGTAGGCCCATATCAAATTTTGAAGCGTAATGGGAAAGTTGACTATGAATTGGACTTGCCAAATGAGTTGGCTCCGGTTCACCCGGTATTTCATGTTTCTATGCTTAAAAAGTGTATTGGGGACCCAGTGTCCATTATTCCTCTAGAAGGGTTGGGAGTTGATGAAAACCTTTCCTATGAAGAGGTACTGGTAGAAATCCTAGACCGACAAGTCAAGAGATTGAGAAACAAGGAAGTAGCTTCTGTTAAGGTTTTATGAAGAAATCATCTAGTTGAGGGTGCTACTTGGGAGGCCGAGGCCAATATGAAGTCCCGATACCCTCATCTCTTTCTTTCTACTCCTATTCAAGCTTGAGGTAAGTAGTTCCTCTATACTTTCGTTGTTTTGGAAGTCACGTGTGAATTATGTGTTTTCCATGGTTTCCTTAAATTATGCATGTTCTTGGTGAAATTCATGTTTAGTGAGAAAATGAGTTTTCATGATTTATGTTCCTCATGTTGTTGTGCATTGGTATGAGTTACCTATTTGACTTCATGAGATGTGTTGATGAACATGCTTTAGTATACTTTTGAAAGTAATTACATATTGGCTCCATGATGTTGTGTTGAGCATTATTTTAAGTTGGAGAAGTGAGTTCCTCCTGTGAAAATGAGAAATATTGAATTTCGTGAATGTTGGGTTGTTAGATGTAGTTCCTTGTATTGCATTGATTATGTTTTGAAATGGAGTTGATGTTTACTCATTTGAATTGTGCATTATTTTGATGTTTCATGCATGATGGGTTGCTAGTTTTGAGTCTTTAAATCCGTAAAGTGTCTAGATCGTCATTCGAGGACGAATGTTCCCAAGGGGGAGATATTGTAACACTCGGAAAACTAGTAGGTGGAATTAGAGCCTTACGTGAAAGTTTAGAGTTTGATGTGTGAGTTACAATCGTAAAATGATTTCCCTTACTTACGATGAGGGGTTTAGGGGTTAAACATCAAGGTACGACTCCCCAAGGACCAACCAAGGGTCCTTGAGGAGGACTCTAAAGCCTAACCTCCAAGCTTCCCCAAAACTACCCAACAGTGTGAGCTACGGATGGGACCTACGGGGAGTAGGTCCATCCACACCTTGTGGGAGTGGCTTGTGGGTCAAGACCCCAAATGGGGGGCTACAGACCACCACCTACAGACCTGTAGGACGGCCAGTTTGCCCACTCACGGTCCGTGAGTCATGGGCGTGGGTCATGCCTGCAGGCTGTCCAAGTTCGGCCAAAGGTAAGGGGTCTTTAAGTTATTTCCTTTTTAGTTAGGTTGTTGTGGGGTCATTTTATATTATTTTATTAGACTTATATAAGACTTTTTAAGTCATTAACTAACTCATTCAGTTCATAAAATCCCAACTACCTAAATCAAAACCAAACCCTCTCCAAAAATCTTCTCTCTAGAATCCCAAGGAAGAAGAAAAAGAAGATCAAATTAGGGCTTGAAGAAGGAGGATTTTTGACACAATTTTGTTGGATTTCTTCACCCAAGGTATGAGAGTCTGTGATGTATGGATAGCTTTCATCCCTGGAGTCCTCAAACTCTCAATTTCAAAGTAGGAAATTCTCCAAAACCTAGGGTTTTCACTCCAAGTCATGGATTCTTTCCAAAAATGTTTTAATGATTTAATTATCTTATTTTATGATTGAATTGCTATTTTATGGTAAAATATCCCATGAATCCATTAAATCCCCATATCCCTAATTTATGACTTTGTGATGTGGGTGAATTGTAGTAAGGTGAATTCTATGGAATTGTACTTGTTGTAATTTCGTTATTCTAATCATGTCATTATCCATGTTTAATGAAGTGATCCTTGATCCAAGAAGGGTAAAACATGGGAATTATGCCAAATTGTGGGCTTCATTTATATATTTACTTTATGAACAGGATGATAATCTCGTTATTGTGTTAATTGAAAGTTCATTCTCATAAACACATAAAGAACATGATGTGAAAGTTCTTCTCACTATAAGATGATTCTAAGGTTGACATTCCATTCTCACCTATTGAATCTATGAGCTATTTTATGAATTGTGTTGGATGGAGGGTAAGACACTCCTTCATGCATGTAAATTAAATTCAAGACTAAACATGTAATTGTGGGAAGTAATGCTTAGCACCAAGTGGATATTGAATATGAGATAGAGGCTCTCCCGTTAAGAAAGACCGGGTTTCTAAAGTTAATCTCATGAGATGGAAGCTTCCCCCGTTAAGTAAGGTTGGGGTTTCTCATAACAATCTCCTTATCTCATAACTATGTGCCCCCATATGTCTTTAGCTAGTGGATCCACCTAAAAGCTAATGCATTTAGTTCTACTTTAGGCAAGTAGGACACCTCTTTTCAGTGTCGGGCATGACACCGGATTCCATGTTGAGCTCACATGGTCTATGTCGGTTAAGGCTTATTCCCAATATAATTAAAAAGATGAATTATTAACTATGATTGCTCAAGGAGCTTTACTTAGCATGGATAGGATTATGGGATCTTACTTATGCATGACACAAGTAGACTTTGAGGGTATTCATAGTAGATTTCTATTATGATGTGATGACTTACATATTGAATATACTCATGAATTACACTTTCACACTAATTTTTCAAGATGATTCTCAAACTTGATAAGGTGCATGCTCTTCAACTAAATTGTCCCTTTTTAGCATATTTTCATGGTTTTATGCATGCCTATTATACTTCGTGCATTTTTTTACTAACCCATATTTCTTCTATATTTTTCTACAAAGTGTAGGTTCCGGTGTTTAAGGTGATCTTCCTTTGATACAAGCTTGGATAGATTATTCTCCTAGCTTGTGGGGAGTCCTCATGGATCCGAGGACGAGTGATATCTTGTTTTTCCCTTTCTTTCATTGTATTATACTTTTGGATTTCTATTGTAAGGGCTCTGACCCTATTTTGAGACTTCGATTGTAATAGATGGCTAAATGAGACAATGTCTAGACTTCCGCTTTGCTTTTATGAAAACTTCTTAAGACTTCAAAATGTATTTTTACTCTTTATTGTTCTTTACTTATGTGATGACATGCTAAGTGGTTTACATGGTGCATTTAAGGGCATTGTGTTCCTTGTTACGTCTAGGGGGTACCCTTGGGTCGTGACATTACTGGGACCTAAAAATTTGGCCAACTTCCTACGATACCATTCTATGGACCGACCTCACTTTTAATCCCATTTCACTTAGTCTTGATTTTCCCCAATAGAACCCATATACGACTCGTCAAATTCCTACGGCTTTTCTTGTTCATTCGTAGGTCAAACTTGAGAGACTTCAAATTTCCAAAACTCAACTCTAGGTCCTATGATTTCCTTCCTACGACCCGTAGGACTTTCTACGATCTGTAGGTTGGTCTCGTAGACCTATTCCTTATTGCCAAAACCTACACTTTGACCAAACTTTCCAATTTTTGAGGTGTTACACTATCCCCCCTTAGGAACATTCATCCTCTAATGGGACTTAACTAGCATGAATATAGTAGGAGAGAAATTAACAACCTAACATGAATGTATATCTCATCATAATGCGCATATACATGGAGAATCACTCCAAGCTAAATCATAACATAAAAATCAAGTTTTTCATGAACATGCATGTATATGGAAACATGGATTGACTAAAACACATGAATACAAAGGAATGAACCATGCGGAACTAATATCTCAAGCTAGAAGAGGAGTGGAAGGAAAGAGATGTGGATACCGGGATATCATATAGGCTTCAACCTCCCAAGTAGTACCCTCAACTAATTGATTCCTCTTATGAACTTTCACGGAAGAAACTTCTTTATTTCTTATGTTCTTAACTTGCCGGTCTAAAATCTCAACTAGATCCTCTTCGTACCAATGAGTTTCTTCAACTCCTAAACCTTCTAAAGGAATAATGTACGTCAGATCCCCAACACACCTCTTCAACAAAGAAACAAGGAATACTAGATGTACAAATGCTATATCACTAGGTATATCCAATTCTTATACAACCTTACTAATATGTCTCAAAATCTGATATGGGCCCGCAAATCATAGACTAAGTTTCCCTCTCTTTCCAATCCTTATTACACCCTTCATAGGTGAAATTTTAAAATGCACCCAATAGTCAACATCAAATTCTAGCTCTCTTTTTTCTACCATTTCCATATGACTTTTGTCGACTTTGAGTCATTTTCAACTTTTTCACGAATAAGTCGAACCTTTTCCATAGCCTCATGCACCAACTCAGGTGCTATCAAAGCGACTTTATAAACTTTAAACCAACCAATATGAGACCTACACCTCCTACCATAAAGAGCTTCAAATGGAGCCATCCTAATATTAGAATGATAGCTATTATTATAAGAAAACTAGATGAAAGGAAAATGGTCATCCCAACTACCCTTGAAATCAATTACTTAAGATCTTAACATATCTTCAAAGCTCTAGATCGTACACTCAGCTTGCGAATCAGTTTGAGGGTGAAAAGTTGTGCTAAGTTTCAGTTGAGTACCAAGACCCTTCTTAAATGACTTCCAAAATTGAGACGTCTGAGTACCACAATCAAGATAGTGGACAAGGGCACTCCATGTAACCTTAATATTTCCTAAATATTAATTTTACCATAGTCCTCACCTAAAAAATAAAGTCTTTATGGGAAGGAAGTGAGTCGATCGTCATTCGGTCCACAATAATCGAAATCAAGTCAAATTGATGATGAGTACGAGGTAAACTCTTAATGAATTCAATGTTTAAATCTTCCCACTTTCATGTAGGAATACAAATATTTGGATCTAAACTGCATGATTTCTGATGTTGAACTTTCACTTGTTGACCATTAAGACATTTAATCTTGAATTCCGCAATATCCTTCTCCATCCCATTCCACCAATTGACCTCCTGCAAGTCGTGGTACACCTTGGTGGCTCCCGGGTGAATAGAATACCGAGAATTGTGAGCTTCTGTCAAAATCTCATCTCTCAACTTATCAACATTTGTAACACACAACTGACCTTGATATTGAAGGACATCATCTCTTCCTTGGGAGAAAGCCTTCATGGATTTTTTTAGGAAACCAACTTCTTTATGTCAACCATAACCGGAACAAGATCTTGCTTAGCTTTCATATATGATACAAGAGACAATTCTGAAACATTTTGAACAATGACTCCTCCCTTCATTTGAATCAACCAAGTGAACACCAAATCGGGTCAATCTATGAACATCACAAACTAACTCTTTCTTATCATCCTCCATATGAGAAACACTACCCATCTACAGTTAAATAATAACATTTTCCGCCACATTTGCATTACAGAGATGATAGAGGACACTCATGTCGTAACCCTTCAATAGCTCAAGCCACTTTCTTTGGCAAATATTCAAATCCTTTTGAGTGAAAACATATTTTAAACTCTTGTGGTCGGTAAACACATCAACATGAAAACCATATAGGTAATGGCTCAGACTCTTTATAGCAAACACTACCACCGCGATCTCCAAATCATCAATCGGATAACTCTTTTTTGTGATTCTTTAATTGCCTTTTAGAATAAGCGATGACTTTATCATGTTGCATCAAGACACAACCAAGACCAAACCTCAAAGAATCACAATACACTATAAAAACATCTGATCCTTCCGGTAATGTCAATATGAGGGCTGAAGTGAGCCTATATTTCAATTTTTGGAAACTATTCTCACAAGCTTCTGACTATAGTAATTTCACCTTCTTTTGAGTCAATGTCATCAAAGGCAAAGCAATAGAGGAAAATACTTCCACAAACCTTCTATAATACCAGGCCAAACCCAACAAACTCTGTATATTGGAAGCGGTCAAAGGTCTAGGCCAATTCTTAACTGCCTCGGTTTTCACAGAATCAACTTGAATACCCTCACCGTAGACAATATGACCAAGAAAAGCAAGGGACCTCAATTCACATTTTCTAAACTTAAAATACAATTCACAATTCTTGAGAATTTGCAACACAATCCTCAAATGCTCAACATGTTCATCCTCATTCCATGAGTAAAACAAAATATCATCAATAAATACAATTACAAACATTTAAAGATATTGCTTAAAGACCTTATTCATCAAATCCATAAATGATGTCGAGGAATAAGTATAACCAAAAGACATTACCAAGAACTCCTAATGACCATGTCGTGTTTGGAATGTCATTTTCCTTCACCTTCAATTGGTGATAACCCGACCGTTGGTCAATCTTGGAGAAGAATTCGCACCTTATAATTGATCAAACAAATCATCAATCTTTGGAATCAGATACTTATTCTTCATAGTAACCTTATTCAATTGCTGATAGTCAAGGCACATTTGGACGAAACCATCCTTCTTGCGAACAAACAACACTAGAGCACTGTATGATTACATACTCACTTTAATAAATCCCTTATCCAATAGGTATTTCAACTGACCCTTTAACTCCTTATGTTTTTCTAGGGCCATATTATATGGAGGAATAAAGATATGTTATGTATCTGGGAAAAGTTGAATACTGAAGTCTATTTCCCTTTGGGAGGAATACGAGGATGATCATCGGGAAACACTTCTGGAAACTCTTTTACAATTGGAACAAACTCAAGAGTAGGGGTCTCACAATTTGTATCCCTAACCCAAACAAGACGATATATACAACCCTTAGAAATCATTTTCCTAGCCTTTAGGCAAGATATGCACCTTGAATTTGACCAATCGGGTCCCATAATCTATGGAAGCATAACATGCATGAAGTTAATCCATCCCAAGAATAATATCAAAATATAACATATCAAGCTCTACAAGATCAACATGAGTGACTCAATGAGAAATAAAAATAGGACAATTACTATAAACTCTCTTAGCAACAATAGAATCAACAATTAGAGTAGAGACATGAAAGGGATAAGAAAGGATTTCGAGACTAAAACAAAATCTCATGGCCACATACAGAGTAAAAAATGATAACATAGAACCAGATCAAATAAAGTATAAACATCGAGGTGAAAGACTTTCTACATACTAGTAACATACAGAGAGCCCTCGTGATCCTATCGATTCTGAAGGCACAAAACATGTTTTGCTTAGGAGCACTCGAAACAGAACCACTAGGTTGAGCTTGTCTTCCATCCTTTCACTTTCTAGCTTGCAATGGACAATTCGTCTATTTGTGACAACTCTTTCCACAACCAAAGCAACCATTCGTAGAGCCCAACTATTTTCTATCATATTTCTTACCACGCCTACTGCAATTAGATATAAAGGATCCCCTACCACTACCTCTTTGATGTTTTAGGTTAGAGGCCCCATTTTTGTTGAACTTAGAGGTTGGAGACTTAGAAGAACTCTGATGAGAAAACTTTTACCAAAATTAAGGACGCCCAAGTCTAGCGGACCTACGATGAGAAAATTCACCCCCAGCAGTCCTTTCCCTCTTGGAATCTCTTGCCCTTTCCTTGAGCTTTTCTTCTTCATATTGTGTGGCATATATCATCGTACGGGAGATATCCATATACTTAATTAACATAGTGGTACGACATTCTTTGACAACCAAATTTGAAACACCCAACACAAACTTACTCATTCTTTCCCTAAATTCAGCAAACATAGTTGGAGCATACTTAGAAAATTGAGAGAACTTCAAAGCACACTCCTTCACATTCATATTGCCTTGACGAAGATTAATGAACTCAAGAACATTTTTTTCTCTCATCTCAAGAGGAAAGAATCAATTAAGGAAAGCTCCTTTAAGTTTCTCCCAATGAAGAGGACTCGTATCCACCTCCCTCTCTTCCTTCAATTGGTTGAACAAAACTTGAGAAAATTCCTTGAGTTAGTAACCGACCAATTTCTCCTTTCCCACTCTTGATGCTCCAATAATTTTCACTATCTTACACACCTCATCAATGAACTCTTAATGATCCTCATCAACCTAGAAAAAATGGAACTCTAGAGGATTAATCCTAGTAAAGTCCCTTATCCTTGTTGCCGTTGTACTCACATTTGGTTTCAAGGGAGCAAAGACATCTCTATTAACTTGGGTTGTCATAGCTTAAGCCAACACTTGGAAAGTCGCTCAAAATTTAATATGAGTCACTTTTCCGGCCAAAGGATCAACCAGAACTTAAGGAACCCCGGGCCCTAAATTCTCACCAAATTCCTTCTCACATAAGCTCTTCGAGGAGCCATATCCTTAAAAACATCGGATAGGAGTTAGGAGAAAGACTTTTATAGAGATGAACTCTATGGCACGACTTTAGAGTAGCGTAATAAGTGCATTTTTTAAAAAGCTCTGTAGCCTCCTATTCATAAATCTGGCGCGTTTCACACTGATGAACAAGACTCTTCTCAACACAGCTTGTTAGACATCCTAGGACCTTTTCTCAAACCTTGTGCTATGAATATCAAGTTTGTCATGACCTAGGGCACAATCTAGATGTGACACAGTTCATAAGACCCCGAGAGGCCTTACGCAAACCACTTGACATACATACAAGAAAATGAAATAGGAAAAAGTAGAATTAAGTAGAAAGTCTCATATCATAAAAGAGTTGACATAAAAGTGGAAGTGAAATCCTAGTCTTGACAGGATAATCTAGTAAATCAAAGAGTGGTTTGGACGTAACCCATACACCACATTTAACATCTGTAAACATAAGCACATAAATGAATGTAAACTTAGGTTACATGGCCCTCAAAATACGAGGACTAGCCAAGTCTTCAATTTACAAACCAATCTACTAGGCACGAGCGGGACAATGAAGATCGTTAGACCCTAAATTATTAGACAATGTAGGCAAAACTATGCATTAGTACATGGAATGTACTAAGAATGAGGGATATTCATAAAAACCTGAAACATGATCAGAATGGGACATAAAGATAATAATGATACGTGTGACAAAGATAAATCATAGTAAAAGCCTTTGAGGTAATTGTAAGTCATAAACATGGTAGATGCATCTTGAAAGCATGATAAAAGATTCATTAAAACCTTTGATGTAACTTAATTTGTTTTGTGGAATGTTAGCTTTAACCGACAATAGTGCATGCAAGCTATAACATGGAATTTGATGTAACTCCCACATTGAGTATGAAGAGTCTACTTGCCAAGTTAGTACTCTGTATCGTTCATTCATATGTTATATGTGGATCCACTCGCTAGGTTATTTAAGATAATCCTACGGGGAAACATAGTTTGGAACTCAGGATTGCTACTAAAACTACCCTATTTAATCCTCCACTCAACGTTCTCTCGGTGCTAAGTTAAATCCCAACGAAATAGATAAATTCAATTATCAAAGCATAACATTAGGTTAGGCAATAATCAACATATCAATCAAAACCATAAAGTCATCTTAGTGTAGCTCCTTTAATCATGAATTATGAATATGTGAGAAAATCTTTCACCAAATCATGATTTCTTCAGATGCGAGAAAACCTTTCGTAATTTCTTTGATACTTATCTTAAAAGCAACCTTAGATCATAAAAATCCTTTAAATCATAAATCATGCAGAATTTTCATAAATCACATTCATATCTTCATAGATTTATACTTTCATAAATAGTCAAAATCATGAATAATACAAGGGTCTCATATAAATTACTTAGAAATCATGTAGATTAATCAAAACATGCATAGGAAGATTGAAATTGAATAATTAAATCAATGTCAATTAAAACACATGAAGATCACATGAAACCCTAAGCAATTTAGGTGAAATTGAATTAGAAACATATAAATCTTTTGGGACTCATTGGATAAATGAATACAATAGTAAAATTCCACATACCTTGATTAACAAACCCCAAAAGCAATGGAGGAAAAGGGAGATTTGAAGCTGGAACCCTAGCTTTCTTCCTTTAACTTGCAAGAGAATTAGAGAGGACGAACTTTGATGGAAATTGGGGATTTGAGAGAATGAAATGGTTTGGGTAGAATTAGGAGTTAAAAGGTAGTTATAAGTATTCAAATTAGGATCAAAATGACATAGTATATGAATTAAATGCGTAGAAAAATACCCAAATACCCTTCAAAAATAACTGTCGGAGGACCCTACGGTTTGGACCTAAGGACCGTAAAATTTCCTACGGGTCGTATTGGACAACTGTAGGTCATGTTACTGGGACCTAAAATGTTGGCCAACTTCTTTCGACACCATTTTATGGACTGTTGAATTTTTACGGTTCGTAGACCTCACCTAATTTCACTGTCTTGACTTTCTCCTATGGAACCCATCTACGACTTATCCAAATTCCTACGGCTCGTCTTGTTCATTCGTAGGTCAAACTTCAGAAACTTGAAATTTCCAAAACTCAACTCTAGGTCCTATGGTTTCCTTCCTATAGCCTGTAGGACTTCCTAGGGCCCGTTGGTCTTCCTAAAATCCGTAAGTTGGTTTTGTAGACCTTTGCCTCAGTGCCAAACCCTGCAATTTTTCTTTCCAACCAAACATCCCAATTTTTTCGAGGTGTTACAATAGTGTAATTGTTTATATATAGAAACAAAACAAAAGTCAAAAGTATGGATGTTATGCAAGCTTATCGAATCCCCCTCTATAAAAAAAGATAGTCCTATTTCTTCTGGTAAGGTTTAAAAATAATATTAACTTAAAAGGAAAATTGTTAGACTTTTGATTTGTTTAAGAAAGTAGATTTAATGGTTGATGTTGATAATCACAAATTGAGGGGATTTTCTACATATAATACAAGCATTTATGCACTCTGTTTTCCAATTTAAAAGTATAATATCAATGTTTATAAAAGTAAAGAGAAAGAGGGAATCATATATTAATGCAAAAAACGCAACCAATTTAGGAATATGGAAAAATAGAAAGGAAAGAATGACCAGAAAATATTCCATATAAACCATCATTGATGTCTAAATATTAAGAGATTCAAGAGCCCTATAAATTCAATACCGAATTACTAGTAACAATTCCATCTTTTAGAGTAATCAAACAATTCATCTATTCATTATCTTCCCCGTTTAAGAGCCCCAACTTTATCATTTTCATATTATACTATTGGTGTAAGCAATCCTTGTTCTCTGATGTAAGAGGATCCCCATTCTTGCATAGTTCATTGGGTGTAAGCTATTTTTTATTTGTCATTTTCTTTGTGATTTTGGGTGTTCCTTTTAGAACTTATCTTCTACTTGTGAAACCATCATGGTTAAAGATTTAAGGTATTGTTTCTTCTAAATGTGGTTTTTGACAAAGACATGGTAAATAAGCACTAGATGACAACCAAATTCTTATCATTGTTCAATTTAGTTGCATTGAAGTACATCTTTCTTACAAAAGCTTTGTAAATGAAGCTATTCAAAATTTAGAACGCGTCAATAGATTGAAGGTAAAAAATCCTAACATTCTCGACAGAACTTGACGGTTGGATAATGTTCTACTAGTTAGAAGGTTTATTATTACCCGAACCAAAGCATATTATCTTCCTCCAATTGTTGATATTTCCAATAGAGTCCTGGAGAAGTAAAAACATGTTTTAAATTGACTTTTGCGAGTTACTCTCATGGATGAGTGCATGGGTAACTTGAATAGGAAGGTTCTAACATACTATGTTGCTACTCAAATTTTAATCCCTAGAGACATTCAATCTTTCAAAGGGTGAAAAGTATTCTGAGTAATGAATTTTATCTATGTGGTCGAAAGTACTCTTTTTTGGAATTTTCAGCTAACTATCTTGGGTATGATCATGTGTGAACAATGCCTTAGATGGTTAGTTGAGAACGCAAAAAAAAAGTACCGTTGGCCACACAAATAAAATCCATTATTCAGAATATTTTTACCATTTGGAAGATTGAAATTCTCTAGGAATTTGAATTAAATGTAATTTCTCTCACAATGGTAGCAACATATATGTAAGAACCTTCCTATTCGAGTTACATATGCACTCATCCACAAAAACAACTCACAAAAAGCAATCTAAATCATGTATATACTACCTCATGACTTTACTACAAATCTCCATAGTTGGCGGAAGACTGTTCTTTTTGTTTGGCTAATAACTAAACTCTAACCTCTACAACATCATCTAACTGTACAGTTCTCTCAAGAAGGTTAGAATTATTTAACAGCTATCTATGGATGCCTTAAAATAAATTCTAAATATTATCGTTGTGCCTTTTTTTTTATTTATAAAAAAAGATATGCTTCAGTACAACTAAATTAACTAAAGAAAAGAATTAGTAGTCATCGGATGCTAATTAACTATGCCTTTATGTAAAACCACATTTACAAGAAAACATACCTTAAGGCTCATACCTTTGTGGTATTTGAAGCATAAGAATTGTTCTGATATGGACATCCCGAAATCACCTAATGAACTATTCAATAGTGAAAAGATGCTGACAAGAAAAATTTAAAGGTGATTTGCTCTAGGAAATCACTTGAAAAAGTCATACAAACTTATGATTTTGTAACATACATTTCAAAACATTCAGGAAATGAAGATAAAAACAAAAATATTTCTCCTTTGTTACAAAGAGTGAAAGGGATAGTTGAAAAAGAGATGATTGAAAAAGAAAGAGAAGACGAGGATGCGGCTTGCTGATTTTCAAGATAGAATTAGGGTTGAACTTTGTAGAAGCATTTTGTTTTGGGCTGAATTATTAGGCATTTGGGCCATATGTAGTTTGGGCTTCTTAAATGAGTGGAATGACTCAATGTTCTTTTTCTTAACAATTCTTTTGAGATTTTATTATAAAAACTATTCCAATATATATTATTAATATGTAAGAAATAAAATATTAATAGTACAACTTTTCGCTAATGATTTAAAATACATGTCGGCATAAATAATACATCTAATTTATTTAATAAGTAGAAACTTGAAGTAAGGTGAAGACAATAAATTATTTAATATGAGTTGCTAAACATTAGAAGTACCTTCTAAAAATATGATGTTACTAAAAATTATAGAAGAAGTAACAACGACAATATATTGATAATAATATTAATAATGATGAGAAATAATGGTAAAATTAATTAATTTTTTGTTAATAACTTAGAAGATCAAGAAAATTTAATTGAAAAAAAGAGGATAAAAATTGAGTTTCATTAATTGTAAATATATTTTAAGAACACTTTTGAGTGCAACTAGTGTGAAAATTTCTTTTCAACTAGTGCAACGCCGAAAGTGCTAGACGTCGGAGAAAAAGACATGGAGGGTCATTACATCTTTTTGTTCTCATAATCTCCCTACATATTATTCAAAGAATATTTTTAGTCTTTGTTATGTCTTAATTTTTTCTCTCACTGTTGATGAATTGGATTTTACTTCTATCTTAGAGAATCAAAACACTCTATGTCTAAACCTATGATGGTCTCATAGTCTCAAGAAGGTAATTCGTGGGTAATACTTCAACATTAATCTTTTTATCTCATTTTTTGTAATGTCATTTTAATGGAGTTTATGTGTACTTATACCATTATAGGATTGTTGTTAAGAAGTTTTTTGATAGATTAAGTATCACATCAAAGATGTAAAAATGACATTGCATTATATATATATTTTTAATTTAAATTTTGGACCAGTGGTCCTTTTATTTCACTTCAAATAAAATATGAGGGGCTTAGAATCCCAAAATACATCACTAATCTGATATCCCAAATTAGGAAATAAAGCCACTACGTCTAAGACAGAGTAAACATTTTCCACCAAAATAAGGTTATCCTTTCCTATTCCTTCGTAGTTGAACTCCGCCACATTCATGTTCCCAGCTCCCATCTCCCTTTCTTTGCTCGTGCTTCGGTTCTGGGATTTTCAACATCCATGGAGTGGGGCTCACAAAGGTAAGACAAATACTAATTTCACCCATTTCTTGCTTCTGCCGACTCCCTTTTTCATTTTGTAGTTGTGATTCCAGTGGAGGTGTTTGATAAGCATGACCGACTTTTTGCTGGGACGAACCAAGGAGCTCTCTAAAGGCTTGAGGTACATTGCCTGCTGAATCGAGACAGTACCGTATCGAAAGACAGGGCTTGGCATCCCCCCTTAATTTGGTCCTTTTTGTAAGCTGAAGTAGTTTAGTCCTGTACACAACTAGATCTTCTCTTCGTAGAATGAACAACGATCTGTAAATATCTAAGCCTGTGTATATCTATAGATTCTTGCTCTGTGTTAGCATGTTGGGCCAATCCTTCATGTTTTTATTCTCAATGATGGTATTTTATGCTTCTCTGTGTTAATGATTCTTCTTTCTTTGCTTGATAAATCATAGAACCCATGTGCTTGCACTGTTTCTGTTTGATCTAATACTGCATTTGCTAAATAATCTGCTAAATTATTTGCTTCTCTAAAAATATGTTTGACTTGCACTTGCCTGCTAGTTATGCTCCTTTGTATGTCCTCCATTTTTTCTGCATATGCCCAAGGGATCCTCCACTGATTTGTTATCATGTTTTTGAGTACCAATGAATCCATTTCCAAGATGATGTTCTGAATATTCTTTATCTCACAGTATCACAATGCCTTCCAAACCCCCATTATCTCAGCCTCCATATTAGTCGCCTCCCCAATGAGCTGTGCTTCTACATAAATTAGATCACCATTCTTATCCTTAATGCTGAATCCATAGGAACTCTGACCTGGATTTCCCCTACAAGCCCCATCTGTATTACATGTGACCCAATCTGTTTTTGGCGGCTCCTAATATACTAATTTATAATGTAGTGTAGGCTTGTATTTATCTAAATTGGTAATCAACTCTTTCCAATTCTGATTTCCTCCTTTAATCCATGGATACCTCACTTTCAGTAACATCTGAACAGTTTGTTGACATTGACTACGCATCTGCACATATGATACTGCCCTTCCATGTCTTCTTGCATTCCTCCTCTTACATAGCTCCCACATTATAATAGCTGGCATAGCATTGAGTATTTGTTTCAATTTATGCTTTGCTGGCCATTCCCACCAGGTGGTTATCAGCTGCTGTAAGTGTAATCCTTCAATATTTATACCTGCACAAGAAGCAAATGGTTCCATAGCTGTTGAGCTATTGGAGCCGTTAGAAAAAGATGATGAATTGTTTCCTCTTCCCCCACATCACAACAGTAACATTTGGACACCATGTTTACTTTCATCTGCTTTAGGACATCATCTGTAGGTATTCTCTTTCTCCATATCCTCCACAAAAAGAATGAGATCTTAAAGGGGAGACCCTTTATCCAATTGTAATTCATCCATTCCTGCTCCTCCCTTTTCCTTCTCAATACTTGAAATGCTGAATTAACAGTAAACTCACCATGTGAGTTACCCATCCACCAAGCTTTATCTACCCCTTCCATCACAGGATTAATTTTCTCCACGATATATTCCACCATGTCCTCAGAAATTATTTGCCGAAGTCTGGGTATATTCCATTCTGCATTTTGAATCATTTCCTTCACTTCCACCTCTTCATCCAATCCTTGTGGTTCAATAAAGTACAAAGCTCTCAGCTTTGTCCAATTGTCCATCCAAAAACTAGCAGTCCCTCCTTTTTGTTGCCACTATATTTCATGTTCCACTTCTTCCCTAATTCTCATCATTTTTTTCCATACCCGTGATGCTCCTCTAGTGTGTGCTATTGTGGGATGAAATTTTTTACAATACTTGCTCCACATAAATGTGCTCCACAAAGATGTATTAGTTCTAAAATTCCACCACAACTTTGCAAACAGGGCATCTGATGTATCTGCCAGGGATCTGAATCCTATCCCACCTTCTCTCTTGGGTTAACACATCTCTGACCATGCGACCCAATGTTTTCCTCTAATTCTAGAATAATTTCCCCAAAAAAACTTCGCAAAGATCTGATGAATCTGCTCTATCACACTTTTTGGAGGTATCATAGTAGATAACATGTATATTGGCATGGACTGTAGCACATGATTTATCAGTGTGATTTTTCCTCCAAAAGTCAAGAATCTATTGTGCCATGAGAAAATTCTCGCAGCAACCTTTCAGACTAGGCCTTCGAAATAACTTTTACTCTTCCTTCCATAATATATTGGACAACCTAAATACGTAAATGGGAAAATCCCAGGCCGTATTCCAGTCAACTTTCTCATCCGTATAATCACCGCCAAAGGAGTTTTTTCTTGAACATAAAAGAAGCTCTTATCTTTATTGATCATTTGTCCCGAAATTCTCTCATACTCTCTTAAGACATTTATCATCTTTATCACTGATTGTCTCTCTGCTGACCCAAATAAAATGGTGTCATCTGCATAAGATAGGTGATTAATCTTAGGGCTCCACTTCGGCATACCAAAACCTTTGAATGACTCATGTTCATTAAGATTGTTGAGGCTTCTAGAAAGAACCTCACATGCTATAACAAATAATGTTGGGGAAAGTGGGTCTCCTTATTTTAGTCCTCTAGTGGAGTGGAAAAAACCATGTGTCTGTCCATTAATCATTATTGAATATCAATTCCCCGAAACTAACCTCCAGATCATATCTATAACCCCTTCTGAGAAACCAAACTTTCTTAGAACCTTTGTCAAGAAAATCCAATCAACCCTATCATAAGCCTTAGCCATATCTAGCTTTACCACTACATTGGCTTGTTTGTTTCTTAAATGCATGTCCCTTATTATTTCCTGAGCCAATAGCACATTTTCTGTTATACTTCTCCCTTTAACAAAACCACTTCAATTCTGAGAAATAATATTTGGTAATACTCCCACTATCCTTTCATGAATCATTCTTGAGATCACCTTATTTGTGAAGTTGCTTAGACTGATACGCCTCAGATCTTTGAACTCTTGCACCTTCTCCTTTTTTGGAATCAATACTATATTAGTATGCGTAATGAATTTGGGCAGCTCCTGTCCACAGAAAAATGCCTTGTCTAATCTTGTAAGGCCTTCCCTGATGATTTCCCAACAATGTTGGAAAAAACTCCCCAAAAAGCGATCTGGTCCAGAGGCACTTTCTCCATTTAGCTTGAATACCACTTTCCGTACTTCCTCTTTGCTTAGGAGCTGGAACATCTCTTCATTCTATTCTTCACTGATCAATCTCGGAATATGTTGTAGCAAACCATAATCCCGATGGCGTTCTTCCTCTGAGAATTGATTTTGAAAATATTCCACTGCTACCTCTCCCTTCTGATCATTAGCATGTACTTCAACTCTTCTTATATCCTTAATACTTTCTATGCGAAGCTTCTTTCTCCTTCCCCGGACATATAAATGAAAGAACTTTGTATTTCTATCCCCTTCTTTAAACCATTTCATCCCAGCTTTTTGTCTCTAGTATTCCTCTTCAATAGCTAGAAACCTCCTCAACTCTGCTTCCACCTTATTCAATTCTGCTATGTTGTGATGAGATGGCTGGGCCTCAAGTTGCAGTTCTTTTTACCTTGATTACATCCTCCAAAGTGGCAATTCTCTGGAAAACATCACCAAAAGTGTCTTTGCTCCATCTTGCCAACGCCTTTTTAGTATTTTTTAACTTATCCTGAAACATTATAAATGGGCTTCCATGTCTGTCTGATTTCCAATGCTGTTGAACCACCTCCTTAAATCCTTTATGTTTTGTCTAGAAGATGAGGAACCTGAAGGGTTTGATAATAGGTTGCTCAATAGTATTTCAAATTACATGTAAAGGCGCATGATCCGAACCCTGTCTCACTAAATGATGGACTTCATTGGTAGGATATAGATCTAAAAATTCATGATTAACCATGATCTTGTCTAACCTCTTAAAAATACACTCCTCCTCCACTCTACCATTCCACCATGTGAAAATGCTCCTCGAGAATTTTAGTTCAGCTATTGCACAGTTGTTGAGACATTGAGCAAAGTCTACTGCTTCTGCTTGTGTAAATGCAAGCCCTCCCAGTTTCTCTTCTTCCCTTAAAATCACATTGAAGTCCCCTCCTACTATCCACGGATGTTCATTATCTTCAGCTAAATGTACAAGATCATCCCAAAGGTCCTTTCTCTCCTCACTGCTACACTTAGCATAAACTGCTGTCACCAATACACTAACATTGCATTATACAATCATAGGATTGCATAAATATTTTAGGAAAATTTAAATAGAATCATTCTAAATTAAGGTAAATAATGTGATTATTTATATGTAGAAACATAAGAAAAGTCAAATGTATGGATGTTATGCAAGCTTATCAAATCCCGTGCTATCTAGAAAGATAGTCCTATTTCTTCTATTGATGTTCCACAATAGTATTTACATAAAAAGAAAATTGTTATACTTTTGATTGGTTTAAGTAAGTAGATTTAATGGTTTATGACGATAATAACACATTGAGGGGATATTCTATCTATAAGACAATCATTTAAGCACTCTTTTTCCAAATAAAATAGTAAAATATTAATATGTGTATGCAAATAAAGTTAAAGGGGTACCATTTTCGAATGGTAAAAAAGTTAACGAATTTAGTAAAAAGAGAAAAATAGATAGGAAAGGATGACCGAAAAGGATTCCAACTAAAACATTATTGATGTCTAACAATTAAGACATACAAGAGCCTTAAAAATTCAATACTGAATCTTTATTAATAATTCCATATTTTAGAGTGATCAAACAATTCAGCTATTCATTATCTTCCCCGTTCAAGATCCCTAACTTTATCATTTTCATATTATGCTTTTGGTGTAAGCAGTTCTTGTTCTCTGTAGTGGATCCCCATTGTTGTATAGTTCATTGGGTGTAAGCTATTTTTTATTTGTCATTTTTTTGTGATTTTGGGGTGTCCCTTTTAGAACATTTATTCTGCTTCCGAAACCATGAAAGTTAATGATTTAAGGTATTGTTTCTTTTAAATGTGGTTTTGGACAAAGACATAGTAAATAAGCATCAGATGACAACCAAATTCTTATCATTGCTCAATTTAGTTGCATTGAAGTACATCTTTTATTACAAAATTCCTATAAATGAAGCTATTCAAAATTTAGAATGAGTCAATAGATTGATGGAAAAAATCCTAACCTTCTCGACAGAACTTGATGGTTAGATAATGTTGTAGTTGTTAGAAGGTTTATTATTACTCAAACAAAAGAATATGTCATGACCCGAGCCTACACCCTGGACATGACCAGCACTCAAGAACCATTGCTGGTCCCCAAGTGAACCCTCATCCTGGCTGACTACAAGCAGAAGACTAACTCAAGCATACATAAGCATTAAATTGAAAGAAACGATAGATCAATAGTTTCTTTAAATCCCAACACTCTCTAAATATACTAAGTATGAACATATGTTTTAACTAAAACATCTGAAATTGAAAGACTCTCCAAAACTGTCTATCTATGAACCCTCTACTATACAAAGATGAGTGTCGGGACAAGACCCACAAGTCCTCAAAATAACTGCTACTACTTCATCTCATAAACTGGAGTACTCTGAAAGCAAGGAGGCCTCACTCATAAGAAGACGAGCGGATGAAGTGATCTCAACAGACTCTTGTTGAGGATCCTAATAACCTGTATCTACATCATTAAAAGATACAGGGCGAATGAGATCAGTACATTGAATGTACGAGTATGTAATATAGTTGAATAACAAATAACCGAAAGAAAGAACTACAATAGATAACAATGTAGTCAAGGTGAATGTAAAGAAATAAAGGATTTAAATCATTTAAAGCTTTACAAAATACTTTTTCATCTCTGAACTCAACATAATAAGTGATATAGAAAATACACTTTAACTCAATTGGGAGATTCTCTAACTGACAACAATCACTATGAACTACATGATGATATAGTTCTCGCCCACACTGCCACAACTGTCTTATACCTTGTTGGGGTATAGAACACCTCAACTAAGTTATGCTTAAAAAGCAATAAAGAATCATCTCAAAAGTATGACCCTTTACCCATGTTGGCATACATGTTTTATGATGGCTTTGAGTTGTCTGAACTCGTCCCCATATCGGTGCTCAATACTGCTCCCAATAATATATACTCATGCTCATATGTTTAAAAACATAACTCTTCCTTTGGTTTGAGATAATTGCTTAAACTACCCTCTTAAAAGAGGTAACAACTCTTGAAATATCTTTTGAACTCATAACTCATTTAGAAATCTCAGTTTCTCTTTGATCAATGTAAAAAATTGATACCTCTGGGAATACATAGTCCCCTTATACTCTTACTCAATTCATACTTGAAAACTCATTCTCAAAACATATCAAAATCATATTTTAATATGATATTGATGACTCGGAAAGTCATACTACATAATCATTGATGGTATATCTAGATACCATACTACTCATGCATTGATAACATACTCGATTGTCATACTAATCATGTTTTAGAAACTCTTTCTCAAAACTCATCTTTACTTCCTCAAAAACTCAGTTTAAAACTAGAGTGTTGACTTAAAAGGTTTCTCAAGATTCATAACTCAATTCATAGGGTTCATGCGGAATTATGGACATGAACGACTCAACTCAGAGATCTTGATAGAAATATGGAAACTCAATACTCCGAACAGAAAAACTCAGAACTCAACGATACTACTCATCTAAAAAATACTCAATTCATAGGGTTCATGCTGAAATATAGACATGAACAAATCAACTCAAGAATATCAATGCACAACATATAGCAACTCAACCATTAGGAATATAATTTTAAAGAGAATCAATAACGCAAGAACTCAAAATCAACTCATCTCAAGAATATTCAAATCTAGGGATAGAATCCTAGATTACTCTTTTATTGATTTGAAAGTACATGTAGGGCATGAGGACAAACTAGTCCAAAACTATGATAGCCTTACACACCTGGAAGAACAAGGTTCTTTGAAGAATCTTAAAGAAGAAAGAAGCCTTGAAACCCTAGCTTGAAGGAGAACTATCAAGAAAACCTTTATTGAGATTCTTCAATTAGTTTCTTGAAATCTCTATGTATAATAATTATGATATTTATTAGTGATTCATAATTGTATGGAGGAATTTGAGTTGGAAAGAATGGAATTCTTGGAGAAAAACTTACCTTGAAGAAGAATCTTGAAAAAGATTGAAAGAATCTTGAATGGAGTCTTCTATTTCGATTTTTCCTTAGGGTTTTGCCTTAAAGTTTTGAGAGAGAAGAGAATGGGGATTAAGAGAGGAAAATCTAATTGTTTTTCGCCTTTAATTAGTCAATAAATTCGTTTAGGATTTTCTTAGAGGTAAAAAGACAAAAACGACACTTTTTAATATTTTTTCGTCGGCGAATACGTCACTACACTATATCAGGTTACCAAAATGGTCATAACTTCTTACGCAAAACTTGGATTGTTGCGAAATTGGTGGCCTTTTAAAAAAGATTCAAATACATTTAATTTGATCGATTATGGGCCATGTAACTCTATATATTCAAAGAGATATGGTCGTTTGAAGTTGATCCAAAGAGAATCTTTCATCAAAACTTAATAGGTAAGGAAACTTTCAACCCAACTTTGTGCTAGGAGATTCTAGTTACCTTAATTAATATCCAAAATCATTTCCACAGTAAAGAATTTACCTTTACATATATGGGGAATTTAAGAATCACCTGGTACGATCTTATTCACAAATGAAGAACGATTCAAATCTTAACTTAGAATTTTTTTAGGTGTTACAATATTTCCCCCTTGGGATCATTTGTCCTCGAATGACGGCTGGACTGAAAATGGAAAGGGGTTACTCTTACTATATTCAAGCCTAACTCAGAATCACAAAGTACTTAACATAGGTGATTATTTGGATCTAAATCATAAGATTCAGGTTTTTTATCTCTGTAGGAAATCTCATCCCAAGAACACTACTCCTTACCGCTACATTTAGCTAACCTTGAGCTCATATCACGAAACACCTAATTTATCACACATCGAACACATGTTAACAATACCACATTCAAGCTTATAACCTTAACTAATCCATAGACTCCTACTAAACCACTTTCTAATAACTTCTCATCCTCTCATCATCTCTACCAACATAATTTTCATGCATTACCTCTAACAAGATGATTTAGTACTTATTATAAAACATTATATACTTCTTCCTCCACATTCATAACCTTAGATGGAACAAACACACCATCACTATCACAATAAGAAATAGAAATCCTCTCCTCCATCATCAGACAACTACTATTAACAACACCATTATCAAAAGTGAAAAGGATCACTAAAAGAGTTTTAGGGCGAAAGATCATAAACACGATTTATTTGAGAAATCTGACGTAAGAATATGAATGACATAACAATAAGTTGCTAATCATTGAAAGTATATCATGAATTTGTGAGATTGAACATATGATGTGCCGTGAAATCCTGGCACATTTGACGCTTAAGAACTATGAACTAACACTGGAATTAAGTGAAATTTTGTATTATTTGATAGGTTTGTTGAATGTGTAGGCAGAATCTGGTTGGTGTAGAAAATGGAAAAGAAGCTGCAAAATGATGATGATTCAAATTAAAGTTCATGGTCAACTTCACAGACCGTGACCTTCATTACGGTCCGTGGTTGAGCTAGTGAAAGTGAAACAGTGTTGGGCCTTAAGAAGATGAATATGAGGAATACCCAAGTGACGACCACAGAGGGTTCCATGGGCCGTAGCTATTACCACAGACCGTGGTACCTACTGTGGAGTTGAACCAGTGTGAAATCAAGGAAGAGTTGTACCTTATCTTTTCAGCAAAAAAATAATCACGTCCCACGTAGTTCACAGTTAATCAGTTAAACAACTCGCATTTAAAAACCGATCTCCAGCCTTGCTCAGAAAAGGGTTGTGTGCAAATGAAACTTTGGAAAACCAAGGGAATAGTCACTCATAGAACCAAATATCCATTCCCTAGCCTGAGCCTATGTTACAAGCCAATCAAGTCTTACAGTGATCCTATTTCGGGTGTTTGAAAGATAAGAGCGTAGAAAGGAAGGGCAAGCCTGTGGTGGTTTGTTGCTACTGTTAGAAGATTTTTTGTAGAGCGTGAGTGTAGTACTCAGTCCCAACTATCATGAGCGGGGGACTTCTTTGGCGTGAGGACACAATGGTTGCATGTGAAAGTAGATTGTGTGAGCTGATAATTCGCAGGCATAAGCATGATTAACTGTGAGTAATGAGATGTCATGTATTGATCCTTATATGTTAGATTTAGGGTTTTGGGATACAAATTGTGTTTGGAATAGCTGTTGCATAGGTTCATAATTCTGGAAACGAATTGAGGGCTGATTGTATTTGTTTTGCTCATCACTTAACGACAAGTAATGGTTCTAAGTTGAGGGTGTTGATGTGCCATAAAATTGTGGCCCATTTGACGTTTAAGAACTATGAACTAACATTGGAATTAAGTGAATTTTTTTTTATTTGATAGCTTTGTTGAATGTGTTGGCAGAATCTGGTTGGTATAGAAAATTGAAAAAAAGCTGCAAAATGATGATGATTCAAAGTAAAGTTCACGGTCAACATCATGGATCGTGACCTTCATTACGGTCAGTGGTTGAGCTCGTGAAAGTGAAGCAGTGCTGGGCCTTGAGAAGATGAAGAGGAGGAATAACCATGTGTCGACCACGGAAGGTTCCACGGGCCGTAGCCCTCACCACTGACCTTGGTACCTACCGTGGAGTTGAACCAGTGTGAAAGCAAAGAAGAGTTGGAAGAATGTTGGAATCAAGTGAAGACCACAGACGGGCCGTGGTCCTCACTAATAACCGTGGTGCAGTCCGTAGTCCTTGTTCCAGTGGGTAGCATTGAAGACCCAAACTTTATGAAGTCCAAGTAAAGACCACAAACGTCTTCACGGGCCGTGGTCCCTATGACGGTTCGTGGTCCCATTAGTGATGCATATTCCAGTGACCAGGTTTGAAGACCCATTTTTGGGAAGCTCTAAGGGAAAACCACAGAGGGCTTCACGGTCGACGGATTGTGGTAGTGGCTGTGAAAAGGCTCGACAATTCAGTCCTAGTTCGATTAGGACTCACTTTTAACATTCTATTTTGAACTACTTTAGGTCATTTTTGAAGGAATTATTCAGCGTCTTAGATTTTACGATTAAAAACAGAGTATTCCCCTTAGCTTTCGATATTTGGATTATTGATTATTGTTATCAGTTGGGAATTCAGATTGAGATTATCAGCGTATCAAAGTGATTGTTGATTTGCCAATTAATTTCGTAAGTCTTTTTCAATATGCTTTCATCCCTAATTATTGAATGTTTATGTGAAAGCATGAGTGGCTAAATACCACTACTGGGTTGTGGGATCTATGACGATATTTTAGTTGCGATCCCGTAAAATGAATAAAAGGCAGTCTGTGTTTGCAACCTGTAGTTTTTAGTTTTTAATATCATTGTAGTCTATTGAGTGCATGCATTAGACAAGCCTGTAACTTGTATTTGTTCGAGAGAAAAATACGAGTTAGAAAAAAAGCTGAACTAAATTAACAAATTGGAGTTAAAGATTGAGTTCGAGAGAAAAGATCTTTAACATCATATCATTTCAAGCGAGGTTCAATGTTGGTAACACTCTAAGGTCGAGAGAGCATGAGTGGTCATTATCTGATTAGGCTGAGAAGCATTAGATAAATTTAACTCGCAAATTTTTTATAAATATTGATTTGCCTGACACTCAAATTATGGGGGAACACTAGAACTAATGTTATGGTGAACACAATCATGGTTTCTCTTAATTAACTGAATTAACTTTACAACGAGATAGTCTGTTAACCGTAATTCTGGATTTTGATGGCAAGTGTTGGTAATTAGAACATTTTAACCAACCCAATCTACTTTCTATTGTTATTTGTTTAGGAGATAATAACAACATTTGAATAAGCGCGACAGTAAAACCTTATCTATAAAGAAATTCTCTGTGGGATCGACCTCAACTCTAGTTGAGTTCTGTAAATTAACAACGACCGTTTACACTTCTTACTCGAAGTGTAAGTTTGGACGTATCAAATTTTGGCGCCGCTGCTGCGGAATTTCAATTCAGAAGTGTTTTACTAGCTTTTATTCGATTGTAGTTATATTTCCTAATTTTACATTTTGTTTGGTATTTGTGTCTTTTTCAGGAGAGTTAGATTGTGCATGCCCAACACTAGAAACAAAAGATCCCCATTGCTTCCTTACTACCTTGAAGTTCTGAGAACTCTTCGAAAGATTGTTAATGCACAAGAACTAGAGGCTGAGAGACACAAACTGGGACTAGAAGCTGAGATTGATGCTGCAAGGAATGTACATCAAACTGCAGGAATCAATCAAGCTAGGCCAGGTGTCCAGCAAAATGATGAAATCAATCAACCTAGGTAGTAGATGAGAACAGAGGGGTGGAAGGAGTAGTCCATCCCTAGCGCCAACCAATAACCCCAAGGGGTAGAGCTCAGCACCCAACTCATATGATGTATGAAGAAAATGATGCTGACTTGGATGGAGCTGGAGCCACTAGAGCCATAGCATTACCTGCACTACCCCCAGGTATTAAGTTCACAATCACCAGCACCATGATCCAATTGCTGAACCTGAAAGGTATGTTTAGAGATGCAACTGGTGATGATACAAATCAGCACTTGATGAATTTTGTGGCAATCTGTAAGTCACAAGAGATTCCTGGGGTCAACCAAACAACAATAAGGCTGAGGTTGTTTCCATTGTTTCTTACTAGAGAGGCGACTAACTGGTTGAATGAGATGCCAGATGACTCCATCCGAACTTGGAATGAGTTGAAGGAAGCTTTCCTGGAACGATTCTTCCCAGAATCAAAAGAGCTGCAGATGAAGAACGAGATTAGTACACACAAGCAGCTACCAGGAGAGGCTATACATGATACTTGGTGGAGGTTCAGTTAAAAGCTGAAGAAATGCCCCAACCATGATCTTACCAAAAGGCATCTTAAACAGGCCTTTTATAGGTCTCTGAATTATATTACTAAACATGTTGTTGATGCAGTTTGTGGAGGCTCATTTATGAGGAAGTCATTTGCGGAGAGCATGTAACTATTGGATGAGGTCTCAAAGAACAACAGAGCATGGTACACTAGAGATGCAGAGGTATGAGATCTTAGGTATACATTTGAGCTTTAGATGAGCAGAGGAAGAGAGAAGAAGAAAGGGACCAAGACATGGCACATATGAGGACTCAAATAAATCTGCTCACAAAGCACATTGTCGCCAAGTCTGAAAAGGTGAATGTTGTGGGACAGCAAAACAAGTATTAGGATCAGGATCTTGACCTTGATGAGGAAGCTAACTACTTGGGGAACCAAGGGGGTTTCCAGAATTATAACTCTGGAAATCAGGGTTAAAATTCTGGAAACGCAGGTTGAAACTATGATAGGGATGGTCAGTATGATAGGCCATCAAATAGATATCAAGGAAACTGGAAAAATAGAGATGGGTATAGGAATGATCACAGTGGTGTTTATGTGCCCCCAGGCAATAGAGATCGGGCAGGTGGTAGTTCCAGCGGATCTAAGCTGGAAGATATGATGGCTAATGTACTCCAAAAGGTTGAATCAACTGATGCAGGGGTAAACGAAATGAGAGGTGATTTCTCAAGCATGAGTCAGTTGGTGGACTTTCACACCACCTCCATTAAACAAATTGAGCAGTAGTTGGGGCAACTCTCAGCCTCACTGAATCAGAGGAAGAATGGATCACTACCAAGTGACACCATTCAGAATCCCAAAAAAGACGAGCACTGCATGGCCATCGCCACCAGGAGTGGTAAAGTTCTTACTGACCCTATGTTTGCAGGTACCAAACATGAACAGGTCTTGGAGCAAGCTGGCCGAGACGAGGATGAAACCGTACATGTAGATGACTCGGAGGAGATTCAGCATAAATCACAACCTGCGAGAGGAAAAGAGAAAGAGGTCGAGGAAACCCTGCCTTTACAGCAGATTCCCAAACCACCTCCTCCTTTCCCTCAAAGGCTTAGAAAGAAAGCTGAAAATGGGAAGTTTACAAAATTCATTACCATGTTGAAGCAACTTTCAGTAAACATTCCATTGGTAGAAGCTCTGGAGCAAATGCCAGGATATACCAAGTTCATGAAGGACTTGGTTACAAAGAAAAAAGCTGTAAGTCTTGATTTTACTAATGATGTTCACCATTGCAGCGCCATTGCTACCAGATCTCTGGTTCAGAAAAAAGGAAGACCCAGGTGCATTCACTATTCCATGCAGCATCGAATCAATCAGCTTTGCAAATTCGTTGTGTGATCTAGGAGCCAGCATCAACTTGATGCTACTAGCCATCTACAAGAAACTGAGATTGGGAGTTCCAAGACTCACAACAATGAGGTTGATGATGGATGATAGGTTAGTTAAGCGGCTTGTGAGAGTCCTATGTGATGTACTTGTGAAGGTGGACACCTTCATTTTTCCGGTTGACTTCGTGATCTTGGATTACGAGGTGGACTTTGAGGTCCTCATCACTTTTGGAAGACTAGTTTTGGCGACAAGGAGAGCCTTGGTAGATGTTGAGAGAGGTGAGCTGAAGTTCAGACTTAACAAGGATGAGGTAAAGTTCAATATTTGCAGGACAATGAAGCAACCCAATGATATGAGTGTGGTATCTGCAATAGAGGTGGTTGCTGATGAAGACATGAGGGTACCCATAGAAGAAAGGATGGCTGTTGAAACCTTAGCAGCAGTGCTGATGAACTTTGATGCTGATTTCCAGTTTGACTATGTAAAGACCATGAATGCTTTGCAGGGTATGGGAGCACACTCATATGCTCCAAACAAATTGGACCTGGACTTGAAAAACAGGCCAAGCCCTCCAGCAAAACCATCCATCGAGGAGCCACCGGTGCTGGAACTGAAACAGTTACCCAGTCACCTTAGGTATGTATTTTTGGGTTCTAATAACACTTTACCTGTGATCTTGGCAGTAGATTTAAATAAAGAGCAGGTGAAAGAGGTGATCACGGTGTTGAGAAGGTACAAAAGGGCCATTGGGTGGACCATTGTTGATATAATTGGAATACCCACAAGATTCAGCTTGAGGAGGATTGCAGCCCAAGCATTAAACACCAGCGGAGGCTAAACCCACCTATGCAAGAGGTGGTTAAGAAAGAGATAATTAAGTGGTTAGATGCTGGGGTGGTTTATCCCATTTCTAACAGTCACTGGGTCATTCTAGTGCAATGTGTGCCTAAAAAGGGCGGTATGACTTTGGTGGCAAATGCGAAAAATGAATTAGTCCCACAAAGACCAGTCACTGGATGGTGAGTGTGTATGGACTACAGGAAGCTCAACAAGTGGACTTTGAGGGATCATTTCCCCATGCCTTTCATGGACCATATGTTTGATAGGTTGGCAGGTAAAGGGTGGTATTGTTTCTTAGATGGATACTCTGGCTACAACCAGTTATCAATTACTCCTGAAGATCAGGAAAACACCACCTTCACATGTTCTTATGGAACCTTTGCATTTAAACGCATGCCATTTGGACTGTGTAATGCACCAGCAACATTCCAAATGTGTATGATGTCCATTTTCTATGACATGGTGGAAGACACTTTAGAGATATTTATGGATGATTTTCTGTAGTAGGTGATACTTTCGATGATTGTTTGTTGAATCTTAGCAGGGCTTTAAAGAGATGTGAGGAGGCCAACCTGGTACTGAATTGGGAGAACTACCATTTCATGGTAAATGAGGGCATAGTTCTTGGACACAAGGTATCACAGAAAGGGATCGAGGTCGACAAGGCCAAGATTGAAGTGATTGAAAAGTTACCTCCGCCGATCTGTGTGAAGGGTATTCGAAGCTTCCTAGGACATGCCGGATTCTATAGGCATTTCATCAAGGACTTCTCCAAAATCGCACACCCTATGTGTAAGCTTTTGGAGAAGAAGGTGAAATTTGTCTTTGATGAGGCATGTCTCAAAGCTTTTGAGTGCTTAAAAGAAAGGCTGATTTCAGCAGCAATGATTATTGGACCCAGACTGGGCAGAGCCATTTGAGGTGATGTGTGATGCTAGCGGGACTGCGTTAGGAGTTGTATTGGGACATAAGCGCAACAAGATGTTCCATCCGATTTACTATGCTAGTAAGTCGCTAAATGGGGCACAACAAAACTACACAGTCACTGAGTAGGAACTATTGGTTGTAGTGTATCTGTTTGAGAAGTTCAGAGCTTACCTGCTTGGTACTAAGGTGATAGTTCATACAGACCATGCTGCCTTGAGATATCTCATGGCAAAGAAAGATGCCAAATCTAGGCTCATCTGATGGGTGCTACTTCTCCAAGAGTTTGACTTTAATGTGAAGGATAGGAAAGGTTGTGAGAACTAGGTAGCTGATCACCTCTCTAGGTTGGAGGCTGCAAAGAAAGAAGAAATCGAGCTTGAGATAGATGATACATTCCCGGATGAGCAGGTATTAGCTGCTACTCTTGACCTTATTCCTTGGTTTGCTGACTATGCTATTTTTCTGGTTAGTGATGTGATGCCTGAGGGGCTGACATATCAGCAAAGGAAAAGGTTCCTACATGATGTAGGCAAGTACTTTTGGGATGAACCGTATCTGTACAGGGTGTGTGCTGACAACATAATTAGGTGATGTGTTTCAGAAGTTGAAATATTACACATTTTGGAGGCCTGTCACTCA
This sequence comes from Solanum tuberosum, assembly GCF_000226075.1. Lineage (NCBI taxonomy): Eukaryota > Viridiplantae > Streptophyta > Magnoliopsida > Solanales > Solanaceae > Solanum > Solanum tuberosum. The sequence goes on from NW_006239105.1 coordinate 956,854, forward strand.
TCTCCAGTTGGTGGTCATCATGGTGGTGCTCGAACAGCCCACAAGATACTTCAGTGTGGGTATTACTGGCCTAAAATTCATCAAGATGCAGTGGACATAGTAAGGAGCTGTGATGTGTGCCAGCGGCAAGAAGCCATCTCTCGGTGCCATGAGTTACCCATGACACATATTCTGGAGGTGGAATTGCTTGATGTGTGGGGTATTTATTTCATGGGCCCCTTTGTGAGTTCATATGGGAAGAAATACATACTGGTTGCGGTTGACTATGTGTCCAAATGGGTTAAAGCTGTTGCTTTACCTGAGAACGATGGAAAGAGTGTTGCTGGTTTCCTGAAAAAGAACATCTTCTCAAGGTTTGGAATACCCAGAGCCATTATCAGTGATGGTGGTTCTCACTTCTGCAACAAGGTGTTCAGTGCGATTCTGACCAAGTATGGGGTAAAACAACATAAGGTGGCAACACCTTATCACCCACAGACAAATGGACAAGTAGAGGTTTCCAACAGGGAGATTAAAGCAATCTTGGCCAAGACAGTTAATGCCTAGATGACAGATTGGGCAAGGAAGCTAGATTATGCTCTATGGGCATATCAGACAGCTTTCAAGACACTTATTGGTATGTCTCCATATCAACTGGTGTTTGGAAAGTCATGTCATTTGCCAGTTGAGCTTGAGCATAGAGCACTCTAGGCATTGAAGAAGCTAAACCTCAGTTGGAGCGAAACTGCGAACTTGAGGTTATATCAGATCAATGAGATGGATGAGTTCCGTCTGAGGGATTATGAGAGATCAGCACTGTATAAGGAGAGGATGAAGCTATATCATGACAGGCATATTGAGAAAAGAAGCTTTACTCCTGGTGACTTGGTGTTACTTTTCAACTCCAGACTTCGTCTGTTCCCAGGAAAGCTAATATCTAAATGGTCTGGACCTTTTAAGGTCACACATGTTTTTCAATTTGGTGCTATTGAATTGGAAAATGAGAAAGGCGAGAGGTTCAAAGCTAATGGTCAGCGAGTCAAGGCATATTTGGGTTCTCCTGAGGATGTGAAGATTGTAGAGGAATGCAAACTTGATGAAGTCTGAGTAATCAAGTAACATGCGTCGCACCGCGACGTTAAATTATGCGCTGCTTGGGAGGCAACCCAAGATGTAATTGTATTAGGTATGTTCCCTTTTGCCTTATTTTTCTTTATTTTTATAGAGTCATTGTGTGCTGATGTGTATATGTAGAAAAATGTAGGACTTGGTGCAAATTGAACTTTTCGGACAGTCTCATGGACCGTGGTGCTCTTGACGGGCACTTTCACGGTCCGTCAATTTGAGGACAAAAGTTCGGAAACTACTGGAAATTGCATAAAAAAGGGTTCATGGAAGGGTTCACGGTCCGTTAGAGTTTGTACGGACCGTCTAGCCTCTCGTGAACATCAGGTATGAATGCCAAGTTTCAAAGTCGTAGACACAGACAGGTTCACGGACCGTGATGCCCTTCACGGGCAACTTCACAATCCGTAGTCTTCCGCAATCAAGTGTTATATCTATGTTAGGATCACAGATGGTCTCAAGGACTGTGACTCCCTTCACGGGTAACTTCACGGTCCATAGTCTATAACCCAGTGTTACCCATATCTTACCCGACCCGTGCGTATCCCAACTCACAATGAAACGTATTTATTCAATTCCAAAGGCTAAAGACTCAGTTTCTTCCTATTGTTCTCCTCCATAACGGATATCTAAGGGTAGAATTGATTACCATTCATCAATAAATCCTACATCCACCCAAGAATCGAAACACTAAGTGCTCAGTTGTGTAAGTGTGTCAAGTTAATTCCAGATTTCGGCTCTGTCACTATTTCCAAGTACAATGGGTCCCAGAAGAAAGAATGTTAACAAACCTACCCCCGTCACCACTTCATAATCAGAGGGTCATGACGAATCCGAAGCGAGTGGGTTTGAGGTGCAAAAAAATATTACACTTGAAGATCACTCACCTCGGGCTAGTAGATCACTGGGTAGAAGAGATAATCTCCAAGACTCTCCTCATCGAGGCTGAAGAGAGAGGTAGTAGTTCTGATAATGGGGAAAACTCGGGAAGTTAATCTGATGCTGCTGCTGGTAGACAATCTGCGAATGACTCGAGGGGGAGTGCTGAATCTGAAAATGGTTCTCAGGACGACACAGTTACCTCTCCACCTGTGGCTAATACAGAACGTGAAACTAGAGTATGAGAGGAAGCAATTAATAGAGAGGATGAGGAGGAAATCACCGATGTTGATACCATGGTGATGTATGTGAATGCTCAGGAACCTAACCCTACATTGAGACCACAGCTGATTGCCTGTTATCACTCCATGTGGATGGACAATGCACCTGGAGAGTACTCTACCCACCTGACCAGAGAATTTTATTCGTCTTATGCAGCTACTTTGATGAATTTTTCTATGGATATAGAGACCACGAAATGTAGGCAGAAAGACATGGCTATTACCTGGGTCCACTCAACTCAATCATAGTTCGGGGCAAATCAATAGACATTTCTGAGGCTTCGATTAACAGAATGTTGCATGGCCCAGAATATTGTACACCAGCTTCACTTGGTCTTTTCGAGGGGAAGCATCATGAGGTGACTAGTGATACCACAATGGAAGAACAAGAGTCTCTCGAGAGGGTTTTACGCTAGATTGCGAAGCAGATTGCAATAGATGGGGAAAATGCAGTTTGGGTTACCACAACTCCAACACTCATTACTAAAGCTTCGTTTTCCTTTCCAGCCAAGGTTTGGTGGGCTATCGTCTGGGCACAATTGCGATCGACAGCTAATGATAACACTTTGTCCCTTTCCCATGCCTCGTTGGTGGCATGTCTTATGGTTGGTTACCCGGTGAATTTGGGACGGATTATAGTGACTGAGATGAGAGACAGGGCGCTAAATGAGAGAGCCACACTTCTGTTTGCCTGTCTTATAAGGAAATTGTGTAGACAAGCAGATAATCCCCCAAATAGGTTGGTTGACAGATGGTGTGATGCATTCAGACTCATTCAAGTCTCCAAAATCAAAGATGTTGCGAACCATCTCTTTGGTGTGAAATCTGCAGCTGCAAGTATATTAGCTGTTGTTCCTCACGTACCAATCGACATCCCACCTGCAGATAGAGGCCCAACACAGGGAGATTCATCACAACCTTCCTCCTCAGATGCGCCACCACCTCCAGCTTCAACCTCCCAGGCCCCAGGTACCTTTGTCACTATCCCTATGTTCTTTCTTGAGAAATTGGTTGCAGATCAACACCAAACCAGGACCCTGGTCAATCAGATTGTCAACAGGATGCCTCAGTTAATAGAGACAAAAGTGTTAGCTGCGAAAAAGGAGATCAAAGATAAGATGAGGAATGAGCTATCGGTCTTAAAGGACATAATGGATGGTTTGGAGAACCTTGTTCAGGATCGATTCCACGCTGCCGATTTAGCAGATACTGAAGAGTTCAAAGCCCAGTTGGCCGAGATGCACACTGAGATTGCTAAGCTGGATGAAAAGGCAGTACAGGTGCCCACTCCGGTCATGCCAGAGTCGTTCATGCAAATGCTCACTCAGGAACCATCTACACAGTCACTTGATCAGTTCTGGGGGATCTCCCTAAGAGAAAATTCGATAAGAGAAAGAAAAAAGCTGGAGAATATGATGAGGAGACACCTGATGACTTAGCCAAAGAGGAAAGACGGCAAGAAAAGAAAGCTCGTCGAGCATCAAAGAAGGCAACTTGAGAAAAGGAAGCCCGAGAGCAACAACAGCGAGATGCAACATTAATTGGTGCTTCTGGTAGTGGAGCACTTGCCCCGGCGAGTGCTGACCAACCTGGTCATGTGCTGAGTTCTGAGAGTACACCCAGTAATAAGGGTGTCAATGCTGAGCTGGAGACCGGCGCCTAGAGCGCCGTAGGTATGACCCCTTCTCATAGCCCTATCTATTTTATTGTTCTGTATTGACTTTGAGCGTAAAGTCCTTTCTTTTGGGGAGGGGATGGTGAGCAACCTTCCATAGCTGTTAAAAAAAATAAAAAAATAAAAAATGGAGGTTGACTCTGTGTGATTATTTGTGCATATTTTGTGTGTTGAGCTGTGCAACAGTTAGTTTGTGAAAAATGAGTAACCTGAATCTGATTTTGACTGTTAGGATCTTCATATGACATCTTAGATACTGATTTGTTGAACATTTCTAGGTTTATCGATAAATTGGTAAACCAAGAAACTGAAAAAATGTAGTCCTCTGTCATGAGAGTGTAGGTTTTGATTGAAGTCTAACATTAGGAGCAGAAACTATAACTTTCCCGAGTATAGTCTTGCTTGAATCTGAGAATAACCGGATAGGAAAGGATCAATAGGCCATTTTTGTTAAACTAGTACAAAAAAAAAGAAAAAGCCAGAAATAGAATAACCAAATGAAAGCTTATCACTTCAACCCAATTTGAGCCTAAAATAAATCTTTGTTCTTACCCAACACATATTATATCCTTGGTTCTCCGAAGGTATGATATCACAACTCAGGCCAAAAGCCTAAGTTGAGGGTGATTGCAATCCGAATTGAAAGAAATAGTGAAAAAAAAGGTTCAACCAGTGAGCTGAGTGCATAGTGAAATTGCATATATAAATAAAAAATAAAAAATAATAAAAAATAATGCCTACTAGGATGTGATGAAATAAAGAAAAAGAGGAAATTGCTCAGAAAAGGGTTGCATGCAAACAAAACGACTTTGGAAAACCAAGGGAATAGTCACTCATAGAACCAAATATCCATTCCCTAGCCTGAGCCTATGTTACAAGCCGATCAAGTCCTACAGTGATCCTATTTCGGGTGTTTGAAAGATAAGAGCGTAGAAAGCAAGGGCAAGCCTGTGGTGGTTCGTTGCTACTGTTAGAAGATTTTTTGTAGAGCGTGAGTGTAGTACTCAGTCCCAACTATCATGAGCGGGGGACTTCTTTGGCGTGAGGACATAATGGTTGCATGTGAAAGTAGATTGTGTGAGCTGATAATTCGCAGGTATAAGCATGATTAACTGTGAGTAATGAGATGTCATGTATTGATCCTTATATGTTAGATTTAGGGTTTTGGGATACAAATTGTGTTTGAAATAGCTGTTGCATAGGTTCATAATTCTGGAAATGAATTGAGGGCTGATTGTATTTGTTTTGCTCATCACATGAGGACAAGTAATGGTTCTAAGTTGAGGGTGTTGATGTGCCGTAAAATCGTGTCACATTTGACGCTTAAGAACTATGAACTAACACTGGAATTAAGTGAAATTTTTATTATTTGATAGCTTTATTGAATGTGTAGGCAGAATCTGGGTGGTATAGAAAATCGAAAAAAAGCTGCAAAATGATGATGATTCAAAGAAAAGTTCACGGTCAACTTCACGGACCATGACCTTCATTACAGTATGTGGTTGAGCTCATGAAAGTGAAGCAGTGCTGGTCCTTGAGAAGATGAAGAGGAGGAATAACCAAGTGTCGACCACGGAAGGTTCCACGGGCCGTAGCCCTCACCACGGACCGTGGTACCTATCGTGGAGTTGAACCAGTGTGAAAGCAAAGAAGAGCTAGAAGAATGTTGGAATCAAGTGAAGACCACGGACGGGCCGTGGTCCTCACTACGAACCGTGGTGCAGTCTGTAGTCCTTGTTCCAGTGAGTAGCATTGAAGACCCAAACTTTATGGAGTCCAAGTAAAGACCATAGACGTCTTCACGGGCCGTGGTCCCTATGACGGTCCGTGGTCCCATCAGTGATGCATATTCCAGTGACCAGGTCTGAAGACCCACTTTTGGGAAGCTCTAAGGGAAGGCCACAGAGGGCTTCATGGACCGTGAAGCGCTTGACGGGTTCTGGTAGTGGCCGTGAAAAGGCTCGACAATTTAGTCCTAGTTCGATTAGGACTCACTTTTAACATTCTATTTTGAACTACTTTAGGTCGTTTTTGAAGGAATTATTCAGCGTCTTACATTTTACGATTAAGAACAGAGTATTCCTGTTAGCTTTCGATATTTGGATTATTGATTATTGTTATCAGTTGGGAATTCAGATTGAGATTATCAGCATATCAAAGTGATTGTTGATTTGCCAATTAATTTCGTAAGTCTTTTTCAATATGCTTTCATCCCTAATTATTGAATGTTTATGTGAAAGCATGAGTGGCTAAATACCACTACTGGGTTGTGGGATCTATGACGATATTTTAGTTGCGATCCCGTAAAACGAGTAAAAGGCAGTGTGTGTTTACAACCTGTAGTTTTTAGCTTTCAATATCATTGTAGTCTATTGAGTGCACACATTAGACAATCCCGTATCTTGTATTTGTTTGAGAGAAAAATGCCAGTTAGGAAAAAAGCTGAACTAAATTAACAAATTAGAGTTAAAGCTTGAGTTCGAGAGAAAGATCTTTAACACCATATCATTTCAAGCGAGGTTCAATGTTGGTAAAACTCTAAGGTCGAGAGAACATGAGTGGCATTATTTGATTAGGCTGAGAAGAATTAGATAAATTTAACTCGCAAAGAATTTGTAAACATTGATTTTCCTGATACTCAAATTATGGGGGAACACTAGAACTAATGTTATGTTGAACACAATCCTGGCTTCTCTTAATTATCTGAATTAACTTTACAACGAGATAGTCTGTTAACCGTAATTCTAGATTTTGACGGCAAGTGTTGGTAATTAGAACATTTCAACCAAACCCAATCTACTTTCTATTGTTATTTGTTTAGGAGATAATAACAACATTCGAATAAAAACGACAATTAAACCTTATCTGTAAAGAAATTCCTTGTGGGATCGACCTCAACTCTAGTTGAATTCTGTAAATTGACAATGACCGTTTACACTTCTTATTCGAAGTGTAAGTTTGGACGTATCAACATACTATGAAACTTGAATGCTTATATGAATAGGTTCATATCATGAGGCTGATATCCATAACTTTATGAATTATACTTGAGATTAATGGGCTAAAGCCTTTGCCCCTCATTCTGAAAACTGAGCATAGATGTGAATCTCTCTGAAGTGTATGGATATAGGTATGAACACAACTATGATATAAGAAATATCATCATGATGTTGTAATGACTAAACTTAAGGAATACGCTACAGTATGAATAGATTGATGTACCTCCTCAACTCTTTATGAAGACATAACTATCTCCTTCTCAACACTTGACTTGATTTCTCATCTTATCATCTCCCCCTTAGGTATGAGGCTGACAAATTAAAGCTATGGATCTATTCCATTATGTCTAAGCTGGTCTACATTCCTTTTTCTCTAATACTCGGTAAAGACTTATCTCATGGCTACTGAACTCTCCATAAGTAGGTACTAAGACTCCTTCTAAGACCTCTTTCTAAGATACTTCTCTTAACCTCTTCTCATTGGCTTATAAAGTCGCTTCATCTAACACTTTAAGGAAACAAATAATGCTTACATCAGCCTATTCCATATTGGCAACACAAATATACTATCTAGGCACACACGGAAAATCATTAACTTCATTTGAACCTCGTTTGATTACATACAATCTCGGGTACACCTCTTAATGCTCTTGTTACTTTTATGACTTAGCCACACCTCACTGCCCTTATCTAAAAGTTAGGATCTCATACTTGTACCACCTCATATTCATTGCAGCTAACATCTCAATTCCTCACCTACTCCTTGTAAAGTATAGCAGATTAGATCTGAAAACTAACATCATCACCCTCATGTTGCCATTCTTTTGATCACGACGCTCATCAAGAATTCAAGCCTAGTGTACATTACAAAACACGAATATCAATATAATTGCTCACAGACTATACCAACTCATTACTAATAGATACAATTAAGAAACACTTGCCCCCAAAACCTCATGACAAGTAGGTCAATCTTTGTCTCTCAGTCTACCTATTTACAGATTACTGTCACAATCATTTTAATAATCTAAGTACCACTTACCTACTTAGTACACATCATTGGCTAACTAATTCTATGGCCCTCTGAATATCATGAGATCTCCCAAAAATAATAAGTCCGGCTTAGATCTATCACCTCATGAAAACTCTTACTCTTCTATTCAGCATCTACACTTGGTCGTTACCAACACAATGACACATCATCATAAACTCCTTTATATTTAAAGTATACTCTAACTCATCCTAACTAGTAACTCTTACTCTACCTCCTATCATGAACTCTATACAAGATTATAATTCATTATTCAACTCATAAAGGAAAACTCATCATTAAAACTTACTAGGTGTATGACTAAAACAACATAATTTGCGTGATCACTATCTCTCTTTCTTAGATTACTGAAGCTCCACCTGCATTCTTCTAACTCTAGGAACTTTTACTACTATTGCTTATAATCTCATAACTCATACTATCTTTTCGTGTGAAAACACCACCAAAGCTCTATAACACACTTCCCCATAAGGGTCTCAACTTAAACAAGGTTTAGGGAAAAGAGCCTAGAAATACATCTCGCTTTTAGCTCGAACGCACGATTCATATTAATAGGAGTGCATTAATTCAAAATTCAACACTTAAACTCACTCACAAGATTCTCTTAAGCCCCTCTACAGTCTCATGACTTGTCACGATCCAGACCACCATCATTGGCACCCACACTAATCCTCCGGTGAGAGAACCACCACCACAACCCGACTAAGCTACTTAAAGAAACTAAACCATTTAAAGATACGGAAGCAAGCTTGAATGACGAATTAAATAATGAGTTCTCATAAACATCAAAAGTTTAACAAAACAACCAAGAATGACCCTCGCGGAAATTCAACCACTAGACCTAAAAGTCATTGTACGAAAACTCTACTAAGCAATATGTCTAAGAAAAAATGGTTATAACCCCGAAAACTAAGCATAAGTAAAAGTATGAATATATAATCTGAGTCCAAAAAGAATGGACTAAACTAATGATGGATCCATCGCAGCCTAAAAGAATAGGCTCACCCTCGAATTTGGTCTCGGTCAATGATCTCGTAACTGAGGCTTGCCAGTAGCCGCCTAAAGATACCCTGTACTCAACAAAGAAAGATCAAGTGCAGTATCTGTACACAAAACCACGGTGTACTGGTAGGATCACATAGTTAATCAAGTAAACGAAATATAAGCAAGTAATTACAACACAGTAAACACACATATAAAAAATGCAAAATTCAATTATCATTTTAGGAGCAACATACAATTCCCCAATATCAATAAAAGGTAGGTATTAATGTAATAATCACAAGTGGTCCACTCATGGAACCCACTCCCAAACTATTAGTGTGTCGGAACGTTACACTCAATAAATATATATGTGTTGGAACGTGACACCCGGTCCAATATATGTGTCGGAACGTGACACCCAATCCAGTCAGCACAACCATAGTCACAATCACACCCATAATGAACAGTGCACATAGTCACACAGTCAAGTAACAAGCTTATGGCATGTAATTGTTCATACTTAATCATTTCCTTAGATTCGATTCATGCTTTCCTATTCACATATATGCATGCATACAATGGAGCAATTAATAAGTACATATAACACAACAGGAAGTCGAACCATCACCTATCGCGGAACCAAGCCTAAATACTCCCAAGACACTTTAGCCTTCCCTTTCCGGAGTATTGCAACTTGTTCTTGGTCTAAAACAATTAATTAATACAAGGATCAATAAACAAGGCCTAATTTAACCGGATTATAACAAAATATAAATCCAAGGCCAAATCCATGATCCTAATGCTCAACTAGAGCTTTTCCCACCATCAAGTTCATGCCAAAACCCTCCCCCAACGATAATTAACAAGGGTTCTAAGATCTAAGAATTGAAATATAGATTAGGGGAGTAATTAACCTACCTGTGGCGCGAGAATTCGTGGAAATTTGATGAGAAACTACCCTAGGTCATCCCTTAGCTCTTAAGAATGAGGTTTTTGTAGTAAATAACATTTTTGGGGTTTTTCCCCGTTTAAATCGTGACTGTCCTGCCACAGCGGGCCCCTATCCCACCACAACAGCCCCGCCCTGGTGGAATTAATCCCGCCCGGTGACTTGCACAGAGACAAAAACTTGGAATTTGAGTTCCAATGTCCCACCTTCAAACCTTGACGTTCTAAATATACCCCTTCATGCCAAGATCAATTTTGGGAGTTTTTCTCGCCCGAATTCGATTTCGTAAAGCCGTACAGGCTCCTTAAAGTCTTGACTATCCACTCACGTGATCAAACTAATAATTAAATCCCCCATCCATTACTGGATTGCCCTAGACCTCACTTGACTCAGATTTTATTCAAGTCTGGCCTAACGAGAAATTTCTAAGTTACTACTCAGAAGTTTTCTGGCCCAAATTCCTTCCCCATTGGCTTTTCCATAACGATGGGAACATGTCGTTACAATAGATACAAATTTATCCATCACTCGAACCCGAGTGATAAACTAGGAGATTGTCTAAGGCAACAGTAGTGTAGTACCTAAATCATCGAATATCTGAGGATTCTTGTCTCGCATGTCCTTCTCGGTTTCCCAAGTAGCTTCCTCAATTGGATGATGCTTCCATTGAACTTTCACTAACTTTATCTCCTTGATCCTCATCTTTCAGACGTCACGATCAAGAATTGCAACCGGTTCCTCCTCATACTGAAGGTCTTGTATAACAAAACAGAGTCCCATTTTATGATGTAATCCCATCCCCATGATACTTCTTTAACATGGACATATGAAACACTGGATGGACTCCAGATAGGCCAGGCGGTAAAGCCAACCTATAAGCCACTGGCCCTACACAGTCAATAATCTCAAATGGCCCATTGTATCGAGGACTAAGCTTGCCCTTCTTGCCGAATCTCATCACCCCCTTTATGGGTGACACTTTTAGAAGAACATGCTCGCCAGCCTGGAATGTCATGTTCCTTACCTAACGGTGTGCATACTTTTTATGTCAACTCTGGGTAGCTAGAAGCTTAGCTTGGATGCTTCTCACCTTATCCTGAGCATCTTTCACCAAATAAACCCCCAAAGATTTCACATCTCCAGCCTCGAACCACCCTATGGGTGATCTACATCCTCTCCCATAAAGTGCCTCAAACGGGGTCATGTCAATTCGGGAGTGGTAATTGTTTTTATAGTAGAACTCACAAAAGGCAGGAACTTATCCCAATGCCCTCAAAAGTCAATCACACATGCCCTCAGCATGTCTTCTTGCACTTGAATAGTTTTCTCAGACTGCCTGTAACACCCCGTATCCGAAACAAACCAAAAATACAGATTTTGAGAAGTTGTAGGTGCAACCCACGGTTGCCATCCACGGACCGTAGGTCAGACCACGGCCTGTGCTGGTGGTCCTTGGTTCACTACTGCAACCCCTCCCTAAAACCAGCTTAGAAATGTCGGCTAAGTCCCGACTCACGGACAGACCCATGGTCCGTAGATCAAACCACATTCTGTGGTCTATGTCCGTGGATTGAGACCTCCTTTACCCAGCCTCTGACACAAACTACGGTCGACCAGCACGGACCGTCATTCGATCCACGGTCCGTAGGTCTGACCGTAGATGAGGGTCAGCAGCCAATTAGCTGAAAATTGTTGATGGGTCAACTTCAGATGGTCATAACTTTTATCACAAAAGGAATTATGTGCACATGACCTATTATATGATATATAATTGAATTCTCTTTCCAACGCCACCTAGTTTGCTAAAATCCGACCTTCGAATAAAAAGTTATGCTTATTTTAGTGAAGCCCTGTCGGGCAGACTCAATCGACGGACCGTCGATTGACCAACGGCCCGTAGGTCCAGTCCGTCGGTCACTCCGACAACAATTAAGTTAGGGGTCTTTTGGTCTTTT